>NW_023270374.1:6480468-6506003 GCF_011800145.1 Mirounga leonina
CAGGATCATGACCTGAGCCGAAGGCAGTCGCTTAACCAACTGAGCCAGCCAGGCGCCCTGCCTTGTTATTTTCATCTCCGGGTCTCTGGGTGGCTTCTGCGGCCGGCGTGCTGCACACGGGCTGACCGTGTCACGAACGTGCGAGAACAGCATGAGAGCAAGAGTGAGGCTGTCTCGTACAAGCCTGGCCTCAGGCACAGTAACTTGGGAAGACTTGTTCTTACTATTTTTTTCTTCTTAAATAAGCTTTTCTCTGAGGAGCTCCAGTTATTGTGATCATACTGTCTCCAGTATAATTAACACTTTTCTCCACATTGTGTTTCCCCTGACTGCATTACTACCTTAGGAACTGGTCCTCCCACATGCAAGGTGTGTGTGTGTGTGAATGTGTGTGTGGTGGGGGTGGGGGAGGGCAGGGATGGGGATACAACTGCTTTTTGAAGATGTTCTGAGAGGAGAGAAGAAGAGAAGTCCATGGAGAAGAGGGGCAGGAACAAGTAGGAGATGCAGAGAAGGGTCAAAATCATAATAATTGTTGTTTCTGCTCAGAGGTGACAAGACATGTGACTGTCTGGCCACCTCTTGCCTACTGCAGGGAACCCAACACCAAACAAGGGTAAAGATGCCATGATGCCAGCAACTTCTCCATCCCAAAGGTTTGGACTCTCTTTGCCCATGAAACCTTTCGATCCAACCACATGTGACCATGAAGCTTAAACTCAATTATCCACTTTGCTTTAAAATAGGTTATACTTTAAATAGGTACACCCACTTCAGAAAACTACTTATTAGGTCCTGCAAAGGCCAAACATAGACACATCCCAAGACTCAGTGATTCCACACTAGGGTATAGACCTTATCGAAGTGTGCACACATGATCACGGAAAGGCAGGTATGAGAATGAACCACATTAGTGAATAATCTACAACCAATTAAAATGACATAGATGGATCTCACAAGCATATATTCAGCAAAAGAATATACACCAGGTTACACTGAAGTAATATACAAAAGCAGGCAAAACTAATCTATGCCGTTAGAAGCTGGGACAGTGGTCAGTCTTGGGGGAGGGCAGGAAGGACCACGAGGGGGTTTCAGGGGTACAGGCCCTGCTCTGCTTCTTGATCTGACAGCTGCTGTTCATTTGTGAAAATTCATCGAGCTAAACACTTATGAAAGATACACTTTTCTCCGTGTGTGTGTGTATATATACACGTGTATACATTAAACTTCCAAATGAGTTTTTAAAAGTAACCACATGAATCCTACTCTCTCTGCACGGAAACCATCCTTGTCATTTCCTATTTGGGTTGAACATAGAAAAGTTCACAGGAAAACGTCAGAGGGACCCAGGCTTTGGAAGTCCATCAACGCAGGCAAGACATCAGAAGGCGAGGTGAGGCTGGGAGGGAGAGTCACACGGGTACAATTTGGTGAGAAGGGGATGAAATCAGAGTCCCGCGGGACAGCTGTGTGAGTCATATCTCTCCACTCCACCACTTTCCTCTCACCAGGGGCTAATCCCAATCTGCCTGAATCCAGCCACACATGGATGCTCAGGCTGTCAACGTCTCAATTCAAATTACGGCGCATGTGTACTGACCTGACACAGAACCAGAGGTCAGGGTTCTGCACGAGGAGAGCACTGTGCAGGACCACATCTACACCCCGAATTCTAGCCTGGCCCAGCTGGTTTTCGGGTGCCTCGCAGGGTCTGGAGCCAGGCCGAGCTTGCAAGGGACACGAGCAGATGCTGAACCCCAGAGAGCACAGATTCCTGTGCCTTTACAGGGATCCCACGCCAGGCCTCCTTGTAAGGTAATTTCTCATGAAATCCCTTCCCAGGATGACTTGCAGACAGCAAAGCAGGCAAAGGCAGGAGAGGGGCAGAGTGCTGCTGGCTAACCAAATCCTGACCGCTCCATCCACCGCACCACCTCCCACACCAGGCTGGCAGCAGAGGGCACTTCGGGTCCCAGGGTCATCACGCCATCCCCTTCCACCACAGAAAGAGCTCTGCTTTGGGAGCAAAAGGAACACGAGTGAGCAGCCGCAGCTTCTGAAACTGGGAGGATCTCTCAACTCAAAATGTAAAGGCTCCTCCCGAGAAGGAGGCACAATGCAATCACTGCCAAATGTGTTTACGAGGACGGAGCTCATCCTATGTGTGTTGTGTGGCCCTAACTCCTCATTATCATCATTTATAGGCCAAGCACTATAAAGTAGAACTAATCTTACTTTTTCAAGTTAATTGCAGGATTTGGAAGTGTCTGAAGTCTGGGCAGTTCCCTGGAAACAGCAGCCTAGGGAAGAAAAGGGGAAACTCTACCAGCTCAACTGTTAAAAAAAGAAGAAAGCAGGTTTATAAACCTGGTCCCCAAAGGACCCCCCCATTCCTTTTCTACATGCACATCCCTGTCTGCCTGTCACATCTGCTGGCCTTTCCATATGGCCTTTGATGCTCATTTTGAGGGTTTTTCTTTTCTTATCTAAAAACATTGTGGGGGTGGAGTAGAGAAGCGTATAAGGAACTACGGCCCAGCCTTTTGCTTCTCTGGGGAGCAAGGTAGAATCCAAGCATCTGCGGGCATGAGCTTCTCGCTTCCCCTGAGTTATTTTGTCCTCTTAACCCCCATCGCTCATTATCAACACCTACACCCACCCTCAAAGTCACAACACTCTCCTGAATCACAGCAGACGCCTGGTTCCCTAAACCCTGCCATAAGGAAGCCGAGGAGCTTTTCTGTAGCACTCATTTCACACGAACCATGACACTGCTCCTGGACATCCATGCTGGTCTGGAACCTGGATCAGCTTCTCCAAGGAAGGGAACCCCGAAATAACTTGTACTCTGTTCGAGGTGAACAGGCCATGGAACAGAGGCAATTTCATGTGAGGTCAATGAGGCAATGCTTTCTCCATCTGCATATGGGAATTCATTCATTCATTCATTCATTCATTCACGCACTCATTCACTCAACAGTTAGTAAGCTCCTTTCTGCAGAGCAATTCACTACGTACTGCAGGCACCTGAGATCCAGAACGTACCCAAAGAGACACCAAAAGTGAATGACTGATGTGGTGATCCCACTGCTTGGCATCACCTAGGCATGACATAGGAGCTGTGTGTTAGAATGTTCAACTCCAGCACTTTCTGTGATGGGGAAAAACAATGAAAACACCTCAAATGTCCAACAGAACGGGAAGAGCTAAAAAGCAAAATCATCCCTGATATACCCATGTGAATGAGACAGTGAGGAAAACAAACACAAGAGAAAGTCATACAGGGTAACTCGGACTGTAGAGGCCACAGAATTAGAGGCTTGAACATGCTGGTGGGGCAACCAGAGATTACCAATGGCAGGAAGTGGTTAGCATCCCTAGGGTGGGAAGGGCAATGGGGAAACGGGGTGTTACTAGGGCTCGGGAGCCAGGCCATAAAAGGAGGGGCTTCCAGCATGAATGCAGTCATGGAGAGAGGCTGCTGAAGCAGGGTGGGAGGGGAAGAAAGAGAAGGGAAGGAGATGCTCTTCTTTCTCTCCCCATCCTGTACTCCCATTGGCCAAAGTGTCTGAAAGACAGAGGGCCAAGGAGCTGGGGAAAGTAGCTCCCGCTGATAAAAGAAGAGCAGGGAAAGGATAAGAGATGCATCTGAGGGTGCACTGGATATCCTGCAATACCATTCTGGCACTGAAAAAAGGTGGATCAATCTCTAGCACATATTGTTGAATGAGAACAAGCAGGATAAGCCAGGACAGTAGGCTCCTGGACAGGGCTGTAAATATTGGGGATAGAGGCAGGGTGCTCAAAGAGGACATTAGTGTTATCTGTGATGTCTTCAATTTTCATTAGCAGGAAGTAACCCATGAACTACTTTGGTAATAACAACTAATTTAAAAAGGTGAATTCATGAGCCACCTCTGGTGTGTGTTGCCTCCCAACCCTGCCAGCCAGAGCTGCTGTCCCCTTCCTAAAAGTCCTATGGCTCTTTTTAGGGCACTCCACATGTGGAGGTAAGCCTGGGGTACCAAGGACAATGGATGCCACCCCTTAAGGAAAGGGCATCCTCCTTTCTACCCCCAAGAAGTTCTGCATTTCCCTCTCGACATCCTCAGGCCCTCGACAGAGCAGCCCGAGCTTCCCGAACACAGAAACGTCTCTATCTCAGCATTTCAGATAAAGCTTACTAGGTCTGTTGGAAGTAGAGTCACTCAAGAAGGAGACCATATGCTTGGGGTATGCTCGCATGTGCAGGGCAAAATCACAGCACCTGTCTGCCAGCCTGGCTTATAGATGCTTCTCAATGTTCTTTCACATGCAATTAAGAGACCTTGTTAGCACAAAGTTTCCTGGCTCCATCCCCAAAGATTCTGATTCAGGAGGCTGGGGTGGGGCCTCTGACTCTGCATGTCTAGCAAGCTCATGGAGGAGGGGGGCGGTGCCGGGTGATACTGACGTTACAGATCCGAGGATCTTGCTTGGAACAGCACTGGCTTCTACTACAAGCAAAAATTTATGACATACCAAAGAAATCCATCGAGCTGGGTAATCTCAATGGCTCTGTGAAACCAACAGAAAATCACATTTATAAGAGTAATTCTATGAAATAAAAATGAATAATGATTCAGGGCATGCTCAGAAGCAAAACTATATTGCTCTGGCTGTAAATTAGTCTTAGAAGGAAGCAGATCTCCAACATCTTCCAGGAGGCTAGCGATTTAAAATTAATGATAAAATTGGAGAGTTTTAGTGTTTCCCAATGGAAAGACAACATAGCGCAAAGGCGCACATTTCAGATGGGAAATGGAGAACACATGTGCACATGCAGCTGACTTCCAGGAGTGAGACTTGAACTCCTGTCTCCAGACTTACTGTCCAGTACTCCTGTTCCGGACAGGATGAGCCAAGTTTCCCACCCACGAATGTTTTCATGGCAGAAACTACAAAGATGCAGGAGGATCAGAAAGTTTTATCGTCCTTCATGGTGGAACAATACAGATCAGTCCTGTACAATATCAACATAAAAGATTTCATTCCTGGTGTCTCCTAAAATAAACCCTTATTCTGCACTGACACTCAGAATGTTCATCGAAAGACCATGCTCCCAGGCAAGCATTCATTCCTCTTATCTTCCCTTCTTCCTTCTCTCCTCCCTACTCTCCTTCCCAGGGGAATCAGAAAACACTGAAAAAGCAAACACTGAAATGGAAGGGCCATCAAGAGACACGATGGCACCCCGGAAGCCTCTAGGACCATCCCTTCCCAGGCAGAACAAGATATGCCCATGTATGGCGTTCTTGGCTCGAGATTGAAAGATGATGATCTTGCCATCTTAGGCAAAACAACTGTCCAGATCGGCCTCAGAGTGGACATCCTTCTCCTCCCAGGCTCAGGGCTGTTGTTTGTAATTCAGTTAACACTGCTGGCTTGTACAGCCAAAGGGCGTCTGGAGAGATCCCCTCCCCCATCCCTGGATTTTTCATTGCTCTTGTGAAACTGAGTCAATGGTGAACATTTTTTCCTTTTTATTTTGTTATCAGAGGAGCAATCAGCATGTAGGCAAACCAAAGCGACTATCAAGAAGAGAAAAGAAGAAAAAAACAAAGTGTCTACTTATAAAAGGGAAGGTCATCATGTGATATATTTTAAGGAGATTCCTTCGCTGGAGTCTCATAACCATCTTGATGTGTTTTCCAAACTGGTACCTCTTTGCCATCACTGACTCATTAACACTCTCTTTGCCTCCAGTTGTTGTAGAGGTTCTAAGGCTTTCTGACGAGGAAGAATTTTACACAGAACTGCAATGTGAGGTTGAAGAGACAAGGTGGGACACTCGATACCAGGCAGAGAATGCCTTAGGAGTAAATAGAAATGAAGAAGCTATTCAGATTACTCTAAGACAGGGGCACCTGGGTGGTGCAGTCAGTTAAGTGTCTAACTCTTGGTTTTGGCTCAGGTCATGATCTTGGGGTCCTGGGATCAAGCCCCATGTCGGGCTTCTTGCTCAGCGCAGAGTCTGCTTCAGATTCTCTCTCCCTTTGCCCCTCCCGTTCATGCTCGCTTGCTCTTTCTCGCTAAAATTAATAAATACATCTTAAAAAGAACACTCTAAGACAGGGAACCTAGTGGACAGAGCTCTATACAGAAACATGTGGAAGCCCCATAACTCCACATTGTCAGCAGCTCCAGCAAACCTACTAGATTATTACAAACACAATAATAACTAGAGAGTACAGTGACTTGTAACAGACTCATGGGCTAGGTTGTTTAATTAGTAATAATTAAATATTTTAAGTAACCTATAATATTTTAAATAACCAACAATAAACACTTTAATACATATATTCTATATTCAATGGAATATCCTATATACTCAATGGAATGCCAACCAGCCCATGAAATGATAATTACAAAAACTGATGGTTATCATTATTAAAATATGTTAAGTCACAAAAATGCAACATGAAGCATCATATTGATAACCACCTATCTTATTTTATGAAAGGATCCCATGAGAGTGTGAGAGGAGTATTTGCTAACTCTAAAAAAAAAAATTTATGTATATGACTAGACACTAGAAAAAACACTGAAAAGTAATCATTTTAACTCAGTTTCTTCTTTTTATTTTTGTTACTACTTATACAGTTGGCAGTATTCCAACAAAAAAGCAACTGAGACCATTTTGTTGGTACAGTATCATCCAGGCAAAAAGGAATAATCTAACAAATATTTATTGAGCTTTTCCTCCAAACCAGCCACCAGGCATAAGACGGTGAACACAACAGAGGAAGTTCCTGCTCCCGGGAGCTGACATTCTCCTTGGGAGGGTCGCATCAGCACAGTGAGAAAATAAATATACAGTATATCAAATGAGGACACAGTAACTGCCCAGGTAAATGCCTGTTTGATGTGCATACACAGTGGATCACTCCAGGACTTCCTGTTCCTGTTTCTCAGAGTCAGACCACATGGCACCTGGGAGGCACAGTTGGTTAAGTGTCTGACTCTTGGTTTCAGCTCAGATCATGATCTCAGGGTCATGGGATCAAACCCCGCCTCGGGCTCCGTGCTCAGCGTGGAGTCTGCTTAGGACTCTCTCCCCCTCTCCCTCTTCCCTTCCCCCCTCCCAAATATATAAATAAAACTTTAAGAAAAAACAAAAGCAAACAAAAAAACAGAGAGTCAGACCACAAAGTCTGATACACGAAGTGTATTAGTTTCCCAGGGTTGTGGCAAGAGATTCCCACCACCTTAGTGGCTTTAAAACAAACCAAAATCTTATAGTTCTAAAAGTGAGAAATCCAACAGGGGTCTCAGTGGGCTAAATTCAAAATGTCAGCAGGGCTGTGTTCCTTCTAGAGGCTCCACAGAATTCCATTCCTTACCTTTCCCAGCTCCTAGCAACTACCGAGATTCCTTGGCTCATGGCCCCTTCCATCTTCAAAGCCAATAAGTGGACCACCCCCACCTCTGCTTCTGTCCTCACTTTCCCTGACTCGACCCCTCCTGCCTCCTTCTTTCACTTACAAGGACCCCTGTGATCACAATGGACCCACCAGAATAATCCAGGATACTTTCCCATCTCAAAACCAGCTGATTAGCAAACTTAATTCGCCCTTGCCATGCACCATAGATTCACAGGTTCCCAGGATTAGGACACAGGCATCTTTGACAGGGCGGGGAACATTATTCTGCCTACCACACGGGGTAGCTTCTGTTGAACTTCCTGGCAGGAAATGTTCCTCAAAGATGTTCAGCACGGTGGAAACTACCATTGTCTACCTGCATGACGTTGAGCAAGTCAATTTAACCCAAAGAGGATTACAATATCTAATTCATCACTGTGTGTAGATAATTAAGTGAGATAAAATATGTGAAAGAGGTGTGACCATGGAAAAAACACTGACCAGTCAGTTAATATTAGATAGATTTAGCTGCTCCTGAATCTCTCTATCCACGAATTAAATTTCTTCTTCTTTGTAACAAACTAAAACTTTAAAGCCGAAATCTGAACAGGCATCCTGGGATAATATGGTCATCAGTCAACAATATGTGATTTGCCCTTTCCTACATGCATGGAGTGTGGGTGAGCCCCTGAAACAGAAGGATGGGACATGACAGGTGAGCTGTGGGAAGTGATAGGTGGGCTGTGGCACACCGGTCCCCTGGTGTGAACCCCTATCTCAGAACCAGGCTGCTGAAAGGAAATGCTTTCAAGGAGACCCCCACCCCATGAATATGTCTTTCTATATCCATCCATGCAGAGACTCCAATTCCTGGAAATGCAACTCAACCTGGGGAAAGACTGGATGGATGGGGGAATATTACCGTCTGCAGAATAACAGAAAGGAAAAGAGACAGAACCACAGTAAGATACAAACTAGGGTGGTAGACTTTAATGCACTGTCTCGAGATGGAAGAACTATCAACTAACTGAAATTACATGAATAAAGCTCCGTCTAAATATTCAAACTACCAGGAGATCTCCTCTCAGGCAAGCTGAGTCACCCTAAAAAAGTCAACATAAACACAAGGAATTTGGTCAAGACCATGAACATATCTTCAGCTGAAAATATGCTAATAGTAACTGGACACAATATGGCAGGGTGAGTGCTTTGGAGAGACAGGAGAGTCCCTTCACAGGTACACATGGGGCCTGGATCTTCCCTTTCAAAAGTGGGTAACTCAAAAAAAAAAAAACCTGAAAATTCACTGCAACCTAAAAAAGAATACTATACTTCCAAAAATAATTTATTAAAAGTAGAAGAAGTAAATTTTAGAAAGAATCAATTTTGTAATCTCAATGGCATGCAAAGAAATATGGGCTATATGAAAGAAAATTAAAAGTGAGCAGAAAGGCTAAGATTACAATGGCAGCTAGTTAATATGGGGATGGACAAGATATGAAATTAAAAAGATGGAAATGCATGAACAAAGCCTAAATGGAATAAAAGGCAATAGAGCAGACCCAAAGTGCTGAAAACAAAACCACTGAGGAGGAAAAAAAATGTAGAAACTCTTGCATAATAAAGAGGAAATGACAAAAAGAGGGAAATGATGAAATGAGAAGATGATAGATATGAAAGACAGACAAATGAGTATCCAATCGCAAACAGTTCATGTTCCAAAAAAAAAAAACAACCAAAGCAGATGAAAACCACAATCAAAGATCATATTCTCCGGACAAACTGAAAGACAATTAGAAATTGGCATTTTAAAAATATGCACATAAACTTTGAAATTAGAAATCACTCTCCTAAATAACTGCAGAAAAAATAAAACTACAATGACAAGACTATTTGAAAAGTATAGTAATGACTACTTGACACTTTGAAACTTATAAGGTGAGTCTAAAGCTGCCCTCAAGGGCAAATGCACCATTAGCAAGAAAGAATAAAAATATATAAATAAAGCACTTCATTCGAGATATTAGAAAACAAAGGAATTAAGAGAAGATTTTTAAAAAACTATGAAAGATGTAATTGATTCAGAAAATGGGGGAAAAGCAAAACTGATAAAGATACACGAGATGTATCTTCCAAAAATAATAAAATAAACCAAATACAATCAGATTTGATCAAGGAAAAAAGAAACACATGAGTTAGTAATGAGAAAGTGCTACATAATCACAATTAGAGAACAAGTTGAAATTTTAAAATGCAATGCATAATTTGGTTCATTTTAAAAAGTCTTAATGAAATGGACATTTCTGAGAAAACAAATTAGCTCCATGGAAAAGTAAGCAGTGGCAGAAATTGAAGACTTTCTCCAAAATTATTTCTAAGAAGATTGCTACAGGCCAGGTAAAGGCCAGGCAGTACTATATAAATGTTCTTGCAAATTTTAAAGTTATAGACCATCCCTATGCTTCATAAAATATTCTGGAACATAGGAAAACTTGGAAATCATCGATTAGTTTTGTGAAGTTAGTGCAATACTAACACCAAAACCTGGCAGAGAAGCTGTATGTCAATATCTGCTAAGAATGTAACAGCAAAAATCCAAAAGGAGTATGAACAAATCAAACCCAATATCCTATGAAAGGAAAAAAATAGCATGGCTATCTGAGGTTTACCTCAAGAGCAGCTTCACATGGATATTTATTTATGTTACATTATACTAAACACTTCAACAAATGTTAATAAGGCATTTGACCATGTATAACATCCATAGCTGATTAAAAAAAGAAGAAAAACTCTTAGAAAATGAGAAATAAAAGGAAACTTCCACAGCATAATGAAAAGCAACTAACATAACCAAGAGCCAACAGTAAAAAACCACCCAACTACAGCATGAACCTAAAAATTCCCTCTGGGGTGCCGGGGTGACTCAGTCCTTTAAGCATCCAACTCTCGGCTCAGGTCATGATCTTGGGGTCATGGGATCGAGCCCTGTGTCGGGCTCCATGCTGGGCATACAGGCTGCTTACGATTCTCTCGCTCCCTCTCCCCCACTTGCATGCGCACACTCTCTCTCTCTAAAAAATTAATTAAAAAAATAAAAATTCCCTCCAAGTGCACCTTTTGTGATAAGCACCAGGTGTTGTATGGAAGTGTGAAATCACTACATTGTACACCTAAAACTAATATCACACTGTATGTTAACCTACTAGAATTAAAACAAAAATTTAACAAAAAATAAAAAATAAATAAACCTCCTTTTTGAGCACTTTTATCATCAAAAAATAAATCAAAAAAAAATTCCCTTTAATAGAAAACTATTGGGTGGGAGGATGGGCTAGCCTGGTGGTGGGTATTGAGGAGGGCACATTCTGCATGGAGCACTGGGTGTTATGCACAAACAATGAATCATGGAACACTTCATCTAAAACCAATGATGTAATGTATGGGGATTAACATAAGAATAAAAAGAAAAGAAAAGAAAAAAGAAAAGAAAAGAAAAGAAAAGAAAAGAAAGAAAGAAAGAAAGAAAGAAAACTATTGGAAAATATAAGGTATTGGTTTGTATAACAATTTGTGTTTATTATTATTACATAGTTTAAAACTTAAGAATAAAATATAAAGAAGAGAATTAAGAAAAAATTGTAAAAACTAAATATTTTAAGAGAATATATAAAGAATGAAACAACAGTCAGAATAAATAATAACAATAGTTCACACAAATACATGTAAGAAAGAGATAGGGAAATAATTATGAATCTTGACAGATTTGTTTTTTAGCCTTGATCAAATGAAGCACACTAGGAATGAAAAGAATCAATGCTGTAAAATGCCATTTCTCCACAAATTATTTATGGATTTGTCAAAACCCAGAGGCATTTGAGCAAAATTCAACAGAGATTCTAAAGTTCACCTGGAAGGATAAACAATTGATAATGGCAAATGATTTTTTCTCCCAGAACAAGAGGAGAGGAGTCTTGCCGTATCAGATAATTAATATGCTAATGGCCTAAAACAATTAATTAATGAGAAAATAGAACAAAACAGACATCATAACATCTGCCTCTGATACATAAGAAAATAAGCACGGAATAAAGGTCATACCATAAATGTGTGGGTAAAGGAAAGATTATTCAATAAACAATTTAACTGTTAAATCTGCTCATCTGTTCAAGTAAAATCTTCATCCTAGCTCAGATAAGTTCCAAATGAAATAAAGAGGTGTTCTTTTTTTTTTAATTAAACCATACAAATAGGAGAAAAAAGACAAAGGATTATGTGGAATAAACACACCCTTGAGATCCTGGGTCTACGAATAAAACAATGAAAAAATACAAGAGAAAACAGATACAGTTTTGACCAGATAAAAATGAAAATCTTCTGTACAACAAAAAAGGGGGTGGGGGAGGCAAAACTTCTGATATAGGATAAAAGACGAATATGTAGAATATATAAAGAGCTTTACAAGTCATTAAGAAAAACAGTTATCCCCTTAGAAAAACATGGAGAACAGACATGAATAAGTTTTTCTCACAAGGAAATATAAATGGCCAATAAACATTTTTTAAACATTCAGCTTCACTAGTACGAAGAAATGCAAAGTAAAGCAATGAGATACCATCTCTCTGCAATCAAATTGAATTTAAAATATGTAAAATAATCATAATATTCAATTCTGACAGAGAACACTGAATTAAGCACTCTCAAACGCTGCTATTGGAACTTCTAATTTGTCCAAATTCCTGGAAAATTACATAGAATGTTATCAGCCTTTACAATAGGCATGCGCTTTGACACTGACATAACACTTCTAGGAATCCAGCCAAAAAGAATCATCATCAATTATCAAAGACTTCGGTACTAGAACATTCATCACAGTGAGGACATAGAAAATACCTAAATATCCCAAACGGAGGCCTGAATAAATAACTTATAACCAGAGGATAGAATGTAATAGTTAAAACCATAGGGTCTGGAATCAGACAGCCTGAATTCAACTACTACCTGGCCCACATAGGAACTTTAAGCAAGTTACTTACATGCTTTGTCTTATTTTTCTTTGCATGTAAAATGGAGATCATAATGGTACCTACTCCATTGGATATGGTGATTAAAGGAGTCAATACAGGTAAAAGCACTTAAACAGTGCCTCAAGCATGCAAAGTGTTCAATAAATTATCACTTACTATAAATACTAATAAAAATATTGTGATTTTTAATACTATTATTAGGACGACATTAAAAATTATTTTTGAAGTTTGGTGCCATGGAGAAATGTTTACAATAAGTTAAAAAGCAGAATCTACCAATTCTATACAATCTCTTCCAGGAAACAGAGAATAAGAGAATACTTCCTAATTCATTTCATGGGGCCAGCAAAACCAGACAAATATAGTACAAGGAAAGAAAACTATGACCAATACCCTGGGTGATCACAGGTGCAAAAGTCTGCAATAAAATATGACCAATTCATATCCAGGAAAATAAAATAAAAAACACACCATGATCAAGTGGGGCTTCTCCAGGGTATGCAAGGCTGATTCTGTATTTGAAAATCAATCTATGCAATCCATCGTTTTAAATGTCTAAAGAAGAAAAACCATACGATCATATCAATTAATGCAGGAAAAGCACCTGACAAACTTCAATATCCATTCCTGGTAAAAATTCTCAACAAATTATAAGCAGGAGAACTTTTTCAACTTGATAAAGGACATCTATGAAAGTCCTACAGCAAACATCATACTTAAGAATGAAGGACTGAAGGCTTTATCCCTAAGTAATCAGGGATAAGGCAAGCATGTCCACTCAAACTCAACACTGAACTAGAAGTCTCAGCCAGTATAATAAGGTGAGAAAAAGAAATTTAAAAAAAAAATACCTGGATTTGAATGTTGATAAGCAGCTCTATTCATAATTACCAAAACTAAAAACAACCCAAATGTTCTTCAATAGGCAAATGGATAAACAAGCTGTTGTACATCTTGTTTAAAGGAATACTACTCAGCCATAAAAAGGAATGAATTGCCCACACATGCAACAACGTAGACAAATCTGAGAGTCTGAGTGAAAGAAGCCAATGTCAAAAGATTGCAACCTATAGGATTTGATGTGTATGACATTCTCAAAAAGACAAAATCAGGGGCCCCTGGGTGGCTCAGTTGTTAAGCGTCCGCCTTCGGCTCGGGTCATGATCCCAGGGTCCTGGGATCGAGCCCCACATCAGGATCCCTGCTCGTCAGGAAGCCTGCTTCACCCTCTCCCACTCCCCCTGCTTGTGTTCCCTCTCTCACTATGTCTCTCTCTGTCAAATACATAAATAAAATCTTAAAAAAAAAAAAAAGACAAAGACAAAATCATGATGACAGCAAACAGATCAGGGGTTAGGGATGAGAAAGGGTGTAATTACAAAGAGTTAGTATGAGAAAGTTTCTAGGGAGTGATATTTTTGTTCTGCATCCTGTCAGTTTTCTTGTATATTAATATTTTTAGTTTCAAAAGTAGTATCCAAGACATTTTATATATTATTCCATCAATTTTACAATATCTAAGGGAAGAAACATACCACAATGCTGGAAAATACTGCAATTGACCTGTCCTCAGGTCCAGATTTATTGAAAATAGGTGCAATGAGCTTTCTTTCTGCACTCACCCCAACAAACTGGTGATTTCAAATGACCACACTGTGAAATCCCACTCAGAAGGGGATTTTCATCGGGTTTTCAAAACCTAGGGTGTTAAGGTCCTAGGAAGCTTTGCTTTGTTTGGAAGTGGTGTTCAGATCACAGACCAGAATTGCAACACCAGGTATGAAAAGTGGTGAAATCTTGTCAACTCAAAGACCCCAATAAGAAAAATTCATGGGCACTCATCTTCAAAATAACCAATCATTCTCATGGCTGTATGAGGTGACTAGCCAGGTGGAAAGTAAACCAAGGATGTTAACTTTCTCCTGAAGCAAGCCACGTGTGTCCTAAGAGCCAGGATTTCTGAAAAAACAAATCTTTTGTTACAAGCAGCAGCTCCCCCTGAAATTCCCTAATTTTCCCCATTTAGTGACTACACTGCATGCCAAATAACTCCCAGCAAGATTCCAGCACTCCAGAAACATTTCCGAATTTGAAATAATTCCACTGAGTCCATCTGCACTAAATATATTTCTAACCTTCATTTTATGGGGTGGGGGGATGGTTATTTACTAAGCAAAGAATCAGAAAACCAGGGTCCGGACCCTGATTGTAATTCTCTTTCACATCAGGTTCCTCAAACATAAAGTCAGATGTTAAGAGACAAGAGTCCCAAGATTTCCATCTCTAATACCCTAGGAAACAAATAATGAGGAAAATAGTATTGCAGAAAGCTTGGCTAACCTGCCTGAATGAAAAAGAAGCTTGAGTAAACTTTTCACGGAGCATTCATTCAGAAACGCTGTGCAAATGACAGAAAACATGATCCACCAGAGAAACTGGTCACCAGCCCCGCGCGGCCTTTACCTGGCGCTTAGCACATGCTGCCGTCCCTGGAAGGAGGGAACACAATCACTGAGCGAGGTCTCCATGGCCCAGGCTCATGAACATCGATGGACTTCACGCTCCTCTCCCCACCCTCAACTTACAAGCAGCCTTTCACTGGAGAAGTTATAATGCTTTAACTTTATTCTTGGAGGTGATAGGAGTTACTTACCTTGCCTGTTCCTCCTGTATAAAAAGGTACATAGGCTGTGTGGTTATGAAAAGGGCAACACAAGTTACCCTTGTGACAGTGGATCTGTCCGACACTGACTGCGGTGCTTACAGCAACTGACACAGGTGATAAAGCTGTGCAGAACACACACACACACGTACACACATGTACACACATACTACACGCATGCATACACACATGTACATACACAAACACATGCCACGCATGCCATACATGCACCCACTGCGCATACATGCACGCACGCACGTACACATATACCGCACACCTACACACTACACGTACATACATACACACGTACACACACTACACACATACACTTAAACACACACACATGCGCACCTGAATACAACTGAAACTCGGGAGATCTGAATTAGGTTGGTGGCTTGAATCAGTCACACTACTCTGGTTATGATATTATATTAGACTTTTGTAAAATGGCACCCTTGAAGGAAACTGGGGAAAACATACGAGGAGTCTCTCTGCATTATTTCTTACAATGGCCTGTGTATCTACAACTATCTCCATAAAAAGGTCAGTTAAATTTAAGAAGATGGTGAAAACTATGCCTCTCCCTTATCCCTGAGCATAAGCCCTCCCAGGAGGCAACAGTTCTTACCAGTTTCGCGTGTACAAGAGTTAAGGGATAGAAAGGAGGAAGGCAGGAAAGGGGGGAGGAGGGCAGGAGGAAGGGAGCCTGAAATAACTCAGGATGGTCCTGCATTGTATCAAACTAAATTGTGCAGCTCTGTCATACTCATAACCACCCTCAAGACTACTCACTGAGCCTAGGAGAATGTTTCCGCTGAATGACACCCCCTAAACCCCACTTCCTCTCCCACTAGATTCCCACTGGATCTCCCTCCAGACAGGACACGGGGTGACCCCTCTCTGAGAAATCTGACCACCCACTGATAAAGATTCAGAACTAGAGACATGGGAGCACTGCCCCAGCGATGTGGCCTGGCTGGATCACCTTACAGAGAAACAGTCAATAGACTCTTCTCCTTGCGCATCATTTCAATGGCCTCACGTAAATATGAGGAGACACCAAGGATCACTTGACTTTCGAAGAAAGCACATAACATGAAAAATAAAATAAATAGACAACAGCAACTTGGAGAAACCAAGTTGGTATGTAAGCGATGATACTGTATTGAAGCAGAACAGGATGCTACTAAAAATAACTTCCACAGGGGGGTAAAAAAAAGAGCTCTTAGAAACTAAAAATATGACAGCAGAAATTAAAAGCTCAGTAGAACTAAAAGATATAGCTAGGCAACCTATGGAAATTAAAACAAAAGGATGAGAAAAAACGTAGGAGAGAAGAGACAAGAAAATCAGAAGATGAATCTTGGGAGTCAAACACCCAAATAACAGACAATTCAGAGAGAAGAGAGAGCTTAGGACGGAGGAAATCACACAAGTTCCCAGATCCAAAGGACGTCAGCTTTTAGATTAAAAGAACCAGGTGAATGCCCAGGAAAATGCATGAAAACAGGACTACATCAGACAGTTAACTGTGAAAGACCTGAACTTAGGAGCAAAGAGCACACATGCTTTTAGAGAGAGAGAAAGAAAAAAAAAAAAAAAAACAGGTTTCATACCAAAGAATTAATTAAAAGTGGAACAGCATCAGACTTCTCAGGGGCAACCCTACAAGTTATAGGAGCAATGCCTCCAAAACAGTGTGGAAATTGTGTTCCAGCCTGAATTCCCGACCCACTCCCAATCTTCAAAGGGTGGGGCTAGAATTAATGTATTTTCAAACCTACAATGTCTCAAACCTTTGTTTTTGCTATTTCCACACCCCCCCCCGTCTTAGAAAGCACCTGGAGTGTGTGATCCCCAGAAATGTATACCCCAAATGAAGGGATAAACCAAAAAAGACAGGAAACATACATGGGGTCCTTTCAACACAGGGAGAGCTGGGGGAAAGAAACCACAGGCAGGAAGAAGGTGAAGGGAGATCTCAAGATGACAGCTGGGCAGCAGATTTAACAAGCAACCTGTCCAGACTGGAACAAGCCGGAAGAATCCGAGAAAGATTTCTTCAAAAAGAGAACCGGATAGAATATCTAATGGCAGTGTACATAGCAGAGAAGATGAAGGAAACCGGAGGAAAGTTCCAGCTTTAATTAGTGGTGAAGGCTTAAAAAACAAAGCATTCGTGTTTAGGACAGAAAAATTCAGCCCAGCGCCTGTGGTGCCCTGTCTTGGCTGCACATTGGGGCTATCTGTCTCACTTGTAAAAAATCCCAATGCCCAGGCTACCCCCTGAAACATTACATCAGAATTTTGGGGAGGCAGGAGTAAAGTTTAAAGTTCTCCAGTGATTACAATGTACAGAGAAGACTGAGACCCACGGAGTTGAGCAAAGATACAATTTTCACCCTCATGCATACTATTCTCAGGTCTTTATCGGTAACAACTGCTTATAACCTCCACTTTTAATGATCAGCTATACTCCACCTAGATGTCCTACCAGTAATCAAAATCAAAATGTCCAAAAAGTTATTATCTCATGTTCCTTCTTAAAAATGGGGCTACTGACTTCTTGATGTCAACTGGGGGCACCCCCTTTCTCCTGGTGGCCTACACCCCACCCCCACCCCCTTTGTTCTTTCATCAAAGTCCTATTCAAGAAACTTGCTTGTTACTTCCTTGTTCAGAATTCACAGTATGTCACACAAGTGAAAATGGCCTTTGCTGTGGTAGAGCAGTGCAGAAATGCAGCGGGGGAATGAAGAAAGAAACACCAAGTTGCAAATGTGAAATTCCACCAACTAGGTCACAGATGAGCAGACATTAATTATTCTCGCTATCGTGGAAATAAAGAGTGATTGACAAGCAAGGAACAATGCCTAGATTTCATGATTCAAATAAGCAACTTGTATTGGTTTGAACACCTCCAGATATGACAAAGGCCTTTCCCCCTGTTCACTCGAACTCCCACCTAATGTCTTTAGTCTAGAGTGCAAAGGGTCATGACCAACATGCTTCACAGTCACGGACAGGTCCAGGAAAGTTGGGTTTCCAATCCAAGGCTCAAATGCCTAGGCACAGCCATTCTAATCCCACCACTCCCTTTTCTACACATCTCATTAAAAATTAGCCAAGGCTCCATTTGGGGTCTGTGCCTAAAACCTTATCACCTTAAAATTCCCCACAGTGTTTGGGGAACCAATTTAGATCCTCGCCTGCAGTAAATGAGAGAAGCTGTCTCTCCTACACCTCTGCCAACACCCGACATTATCATACGCTTTCATTTTTGCCAATCTGATCTTAAAAAATGGTATTTCATCATTTTTAAAATTAGAATTCCCTGACGGGCACCTGGGTGGCTCAGCAGGTTAAGTGTCCAACTCTTGATTTTGGCTCAGGTCATGATCAAGGTCATGAGATCAAGCCCTGTCTTGGGCTCCATGCTCAGCAGGGAGTCTGCTTGAAGATTCTCTCCCTCTGCCCCTCCCCGCCACACTCTTTCTCTCTTTCTCGCCCCCCCTTCACCCTCAAATAAATAAATAAATCTTTAAAATTAGATTTCCCTAATTACTATTAAGGCTGAGAATTTTTACTGGTGTCTACTGGTCATTTGCAATTGCTTTGTGAATTGCCTGTTCATATCTTTTGCCCATTTTTTACAAATTAGCTTTTTTGCCCCTATTCATTACCAACCTAATTCCTTTTATTTTCCAAGTTCCAGCTTCTCCTTACCACCAACACCTCCTCCAAGCCATGCTTTATTTCTCATTCGTCTCTCTCGTAATTCTTGAAAATTAGTTGTTCAACACCTCTCCTCCCACTAAAGTCTAAGCCACCATGAGGACAATATTCTGGGTATCCATCTCAGACACCGCTATCACCCCAACAACTAGGAAAAAGCTGAGTGATGAACGGAAGTCCCTGGGTCTTAAACCAATAGAGTTCAGGCAGGAATTCATTCAAGGGGTGCCACTGAAGACAGTTTCCTAAGGGACCACTTACAAAGGTGGGGGTAGGGGTGGGAAAACCAACGAAGGATGGTGAAGCTCCCAGGACTCCCAGTGATGGGAACAGCATCACTGCCCCCAGGGATGAGGACAAGGACAGGACAAGTGCACCTTCCAGGAGAGAGTCTGGAAGACACCATCCATGCCTAAGAACTTAGGACTCCATGATTACAACTGGCTGGATAGTGCCCACCACCACTTCACTCAGAGAAAACCTTCTTCCACTGAATCCTTAATTCTAAGACCCTATAGGAGAATACCACGTTTCAAACCATCGCAAAGATAAACAAAAGCCAAAAAAGCTCTACAGAAACTGAAGGCAGGAAAAGAGCAGAAAAACTTGCATTACCTTCTTGGCAGTACAAGACATTTGCTATGTGATTTCAAGGATGCCTTCTGAACTCTCTGTACCTCAGTCTCCCCAACACAAGGGTCTGTTTACTATCATCCCCCCAAAAAACTTATTTCACTCAAAGAAAAGGAGTCTCCTTAAGGAAAAAGAGAGTTGCCAAAATCCTGTCCTATCAGCCAACTTCCACCAAGCCTTGGAATTCTCAGCAAATGGCTGGTTTTGCAATTCTTTTGGCTTTGCCAACCCTCTGGGGTATTGAAAAAAAAAAAAAAAGGAAAAGAAATCTTCCCACAAGGATTCAAGGCTTGCAAGTAAAGGAAATCTTTGAGAAAAATCTGGGTTGATGAGCAGCTAAGAAAAGCCAGGAGAGACACATCTATATATGTTTAGGCAGAAAATAGAAAAGGTTGAAAAGCAATGTGTTTCTAAAATACTGCTTCTATGAAAGCAACCTTCTGTTACTCCTTTACTCTCCCTAGTCGACTGAAAAAGGCAGCGTGATTCCCATTTTCTATTCATGTCCTCCTAAGCTGAGGCTAGGGAATGCAGTGGCATCCTGCTTGGATGCAAGTGGCCTTGCATTCAAATCCTGCCACTTCATGAAGTGACACTGGGCAAAGCACTCACATTCTGCAGCTCCGTGTTAGCCCATGAAAAATGGGTAACAACACTGAATTTGATGGATGGGGGCAGAATTCTAAATTGTGAGATTACAATGTATGCCAGTAACTGAGCTCCTGAGGCATGGTAACTAGTTTTTAACACAGGTCCTGTAGTTCAGAAATCAAAACAGCTTCTTTACTCAACAAGCATCTTTTGAGCATCTACTGTGGGCGGGTGACACAGATGACAAACGTGAGCAAAGGTCACAGGGTCCCTGACCTCCTGGAGCTTAGAATCTGGTGAACAGGACAGATTACTCAAACCAAAACCAAATAAATACATAATTGCCAATTGTGATAAATGCTATGAAGGGAAAATTGAGGGTGTTCAAAGAGCAAAACAGGGGATCTAGTCAAGTCAGGAAGATCTTGGGCCTGGAGGTGAAGGATGAACTAGCTGTGATGGTGACTGTGGAACAGCATGTGTGACAGGTCTGGGACTAGAAGAAGTGTCACCCTTTTCAGGAGCAGAAGAAAGGCCTAAGTAGTGAAGCATGGAAGGGAAGGCAGGGAGGGAAGATAAAGCTGGAGAATCCAGCAAGGCATCCCTGTCAGCCACAGGAGGGATCGAGAGGTTGTGGTCTTTGTCCTCTGAGGAAGAGGAAGCCACAAAGCTAAAGATGTGCTCTCAGATCTGCAACGGAAATTTGCAGTTCAAACACCCACACGGCCCTCTTTCCAAATACCACCTGTGGACCCCACACCTGACTTCAGATGCGCTGCCACGTTATCATGATTGGAAGGTATTTCAAATATGCATGTATTATTCACCATTTACCACCTTGGGAAATGTGTCTGATTGATCTGTAAGTTATTATCCCTTGGACCCCTGGTTTTCCAAAGACAGCCACAACACACATGCCCATGTTACACACCAACACACATGCCCATCTGCTCGCCTTACGATATACCCTGATGCTCCTCCACTGAGTAAGTGGTGGTATCTCTGTCCCCCCTTTTTGAACTTGGGTTGACATCTGTAACTGTCTTGGCCAAAAGAAAACAGTGGAAGTCATACCATGTGACTTTTGAGGCTCAGACAGAAAAATGCTGTGCACTTCCACTTTATCCTCTTGGAACCCAGCTGCTGTGCTATGAGGAAGTTCAAACTAAGGCACATGGAGAAGCCATATGGAGAGGCCACACACAGGTGTTCTGGTTGACAGCCCAGCTGAGGGTCCAGCCAACAGCAGGCATCGACCCCAGACATGGGAGTGATGTTGCCTCCAGATGACTGCCGACCCAGCTGTCAAGTTACCCAGCCTTTCACTCTTTCCAGCTGAGACCCCAGACATGGAGTGGAGACAAGCCATCCCACTACACCCTGTCCAAATTCCTGACCCAAAGTATCCATGAGCAAAAAAATAAAACGGTAGTTTTACACCACTATATTTTGGGGTAATTTATTAGCAATAGTAACTGGGCAAGATATATATGTGTGTATATATATATATAAACTTTGAACTATATATATTACATATGTATATTTCTTCCTTATTCATTATTCACCTACCCAAGAACTTTCTAGAGGGGATGTCTATAATCACTGCTGAGTTAGAACCTCTGGGCTTTTTTCACACAACTTCTGGGAAAAAAGGGGACCAGTTTCCTTACTTCAAAGAAAAATTAAACACTTTCAAACCACTCAAAACACACACAAGTAATCCATTCTCACTGCAAAAACAAGAAAAAGAGAAAGAAAACCCTCGTTAGCAAATCTGACACCTTATTTCAATTGGCTTTGAAAACCGATGGAAAATGAGATCTTTAACAGCAACAACTAAATAGAGCACCTAGGCCCCTTGCTTCCTCTCCCGCTGAAGGCTCAAGCGTCTGCAGAGCGTGTGCAAGCTTAAATAAGGCAATGCACATAAAATGTCCTTGTTTTAGCACAGTGCCTGGCACTTAAAAGCCCACAAAGTTCCAGTTACTATTACTGCTTTTGCTGCCATGAGGGTTAACCTTTGTCTTGATTCCAGCACTAACCCTTCCTTTAATAATGCTTGCGTCCCTTCTCAGCAGAAAGGACTCTATATTGGAGTTCAGTCAGATGTCCAGAAAGGGAGCTCAGATTCCATATGACCAGAAATGTTATACAACACTGTGTAACACAACTACAACACCTCTCTATCTTGGTTTGGTGAAAGGACTGTCCTCTTTATAAAAAAAGAAAAATCAGTATGTGTTAGAAAACAGGCTTCTGAGAAGTTACATTTAATCACTGCATGGCGTTCAAGGTGAATAAATAAAAATATCCCCCTTTGATCATTAGCAAGGTACCCCCCATGTGGTTATATAAATATTACAAAGCTGCACCCAGATGGTGGCATGAATACCAGGGAACAGAGGTGGGATCAAAGAGCCAGGCCACCTCAGGTTGGTTCCGCCCTCTACTCCTCAACTGCTGTGTGACCTTAAGCGAAGCACTCAGCCTCTCCCAGACACAGTGTCTTTAAAACAAGGCTAAATTCCAAACTTATTATCCATACTGAAAGGACCCTTAAGTAGAATAGCACCCAAGTGCAGGGTAAAAGTCACTATTCAAATACTTAAGTTTGCTGAATGGCAACCCCCCAAGCGAAATGATCACTTGCAGATTCACACACATTAATTAATTAGCTCAAAAAAATTAGCTCAAAAAACCTGAGCCTTGCTGAGAATCAGCTAGGTGTCATGTAATGAAATTATGAGTATCTACTTGAAGAAAAGGTGACTAGGGACAGAATTAGGACTGGCATGCCATTTGGGGGCTGGATGGCATCCCCCTTCACACTGCTAGCTTTTCACTATTACCGCCAGTTGCTGGAGTAGGGGTATTCTGAAGCCCTACATTTATGGGAGGGGAGAGAGAGGCACAAAGAATATGGGAGGAGAGAGATCAAGGGAAGGGACAGGGAAAAGAGTTGTGCTATGGAACTAAGTCCAGAGTTGGTGGCACCTGAAAAGAAATGTCACTGCTAGGAAAACCATTTCAAAATGACATTCGAGTCACCAGGTTTCAAGTTTGCAGAGTGTCTGCCACCCCCTTTCTCCCTGAACATCCCAGCTTTCCCAGGGCCCAGGCAGCCCCCTGCTATTGATGGACTTAACCGTATGGGTCAGTTCTCCATCCAGAAAAATGTCTTTTATAGCCTGACAGTGGTGGAAACTCTAGGACTCACAGAGCCTGAGCACGCAGGAAAAATGGCCGGCATGTAATTGACTTCACATGGTCCTTTCCAAAGGCGGCATCAAGTACAGACTGTCTTTACACTCATAAAAATCCGGTAGATTAAAGGGCAGTGAAAGAAAACCCTCCTCGTGAGAATCAGTCAGTAGATGCTTTTGGCAGGTCTGGCACTGCCCTCCGAGAGAGGTCCAGCTTCCCTCCCCAGCACAGCCCCCTTCCCGATGTCGGCCCCCATCACCAGATAATCTGGGATTCAGGAGAAAGGGAGAGAGCTGTGGAGTCCCAACGGCTCCACTGAAGACCCAAGCGGACTTTCTCATATTACCATATATGAGGAAGTCTGTCAAGAGGTCTGTTAAGACCTGAACCAAGCCCGACCATCTGCTCTCCCCCCGGAAGCATGCAACCAGCCAATTTGGGGGAGATCCCTTTTTTATTTGATGCCACCCTTTTACCATCACTATTGAAAGGCTTTTATTCTGCACTTCCTAACGCCTTGTATCAGAGCTACAGCTATCTTAACACCAAAGCATGTATTTGTAACGGCTTTTTCTCACAACCATTTTTACGGCTGTTTTCCCACGAACTGTGCCACTTGAACGGCTAGGATATAAAACCATTTTTACAACAGTTATTCTTCCAAGTCTCTCGGTCAGTTATTTAGACAGCTGCCCCCCAGGGTCCAAACTGTTTTCAGTGGACAACTGTTCTGAGCACATTTCTCCACAAGGTCTATTTCAGCTCAAGAAAAGCCAAGGACAAAGATAAGACAAAAGTTGTGGGTAAAGGGCGGACCCACTGCAGGGCACCATGAGAGCAGTCGACAGCGTGATGGGCAGGGCAATCTAAATCATTTCTTCCAGAATTGCAAGTGCACAAAAGGGATCAGCCTTCCCAGTGAGTGGTCAGTGAAAGAGAACAAGTACATTCCTAAACCCTAGCCAGGTGGCCAACACTTTTTTTCCTACCCGAAGTTCCGGGCACCTGTTCTGGAAAAGTGGGTATGGAGCTCTGTACCTGGTACATACCGCCTGTTCTATGTGGGGAACACGGAGAATTACGTGTTCACCAGTCAACCAGCCCCCTTCGTGCCCTCAACAAGCCAAAGGTGTACAGGTGGTTACCTGCACAGGTACCGAATCTTAATCAGCACCACTTTATTGCTGGCCTGGGGGGGGGGGGGGGCTTCTTTAGGGTAACAGTCCCCGCCGCCTCTACCACCAGTCCCTCCAGCCGGTGGGTAAGAAGGATAGAGCCAAGAGGCACAGGTAAGTGTTCCCGGGGCCAGTCGGGCGGCCCCACGTGCCGGCCGCGTTTCCACTGCGCGGTCCTCGCCTCCAGGGCCCCCTCCTCCCAAGCCCCTCCAGGGGGTAGGGGGAGTCCTTGTGCCCGGCACCCCCTCCCACCCGCCAGCCTGCTCGCCCCGAGCCCGGCCCGGGAGCCCCGAGCTCCCGGAGCCGCAGCGCCCACTCGGGGCGAGCCGCGAGCACTCACCATTATGCTCTTGCATGCTCGACAGCGACCAGAGCAGCAGCGCCACCAAGGCCAGGAAGCAGAGCTGGCTCAGCAGAAGGTCCCTCCGGCGGCTCCGGCGACGCTCGCGGTCCTCGTCGTCGGGCGACGGCATCCTCGGGCGGCAGGGCAGCGGCCCCGGCAGGCGGCGGCCGCTCCTGTCGCGGGCGGCCGCGGCGGGGACGGCGGCGGGAGGCAACCCTGCGCGCTGCAGCCGCGCGTCCTCGCTGCGCTCCCGCTCGGCCGCCGCCGCCTCCTCTTCCTCTTCCCCGCCGCTGCCGGGCTCGTCGTCTTCGTCCTCGTCGTCGCTGTCGCTCAGTCCCTCTTCGCCCTCCTCCTCCTCCTCCTCGCCGCTGGCCCGCGCCGCCGCCTCCCGGCGCTCGGGGTCCCTCTCCTCCTCGCGCGCCATGGCTCCCACGCTCGGCGTCCGCGCTCGGCCTCGGGCGGCGGCGCGGCGGGGGCGGCGGGGGCGGCCGGGAGGCGGGGGCGGCGGCGGCCTAGGAGGAGGAGCGGGGAAGGACCGGCGGGAGGAGGGCCCGCCGCTGGCCAACTCCGCCGGCTGGCGAGGCCACCCGGGCTGGCTCCGGCCTCGCCGGCTGCGGGAGCGCGTCGCGGGGCCGCCCGCCCCCTCACTCCATGGTCCGCGCGCGGGGAGCGGGGAGCCGGGGCGAGCGGGGCCGGGGCGCGTCGGGAGCACGGCCGAGGCGGGAGCACGGGCGAGGCGGGAGCACGGGCGAGGCGGGAGCA
>NW_023270374.1:6506013-6567705 GCF_011800145.1 Mirounga leonina
CGAGGCGGGAGCACGGGCGAGGCGGGAGCACGGGCGAGGCGGGAGCACGAGCGGCGCTGCTCCCGCAGCCTGCGGCGGCGCGGCGGCTCGGGCTCGGGCTCGGGCTCGGGCGCGGGCGGGGGGCAGTGCCGGGGACGCAGCCCGCGCTGGCCGGCGCGGCGGAGAGGGGGCGCGTGGGGAGG
The DNA here is from genome assembly GCF_011800145.1 of Mirounga leonina. Lineage (NCBI taxonomy): Eukaryota > Metazoa > Chordata > Mammalia > Carnivora > Phocidae > Mirounga > Mirounga leonina. The sequence continues at coordinate 6,506,196 of NW_023270374.1, forward strand.
AGACTGAGCTGGGGAGGGAGCCCGGTCCGCGATCCTTCGGCCCCGCGGCCGGGGGGGAGGGGGCTAGCGCAGAAGGCCCCCTCTTGGGGAGCACGCCACCGGGAGGCGGATCTCCGGGTTGAAGGAATCGCCCGAAACTTCGGAGAAACCGAGGGTCTCTTCAGCCCCCTCCCCACCCTCTGCCCTGAGCGGAGAGGCCGCGAGTGCGCTCGGCTGCGCGCGCCCAGCCCTTGGCCGCGCCTCCTCCCGCGGGCCTCCTGGGTTTCCCTCCGCCCCCTTGTGGGGTTCCCCTGCGCGCCAGGCTCTGGACCTGGAACGGGACTCTCTGGAGGCTCTTGGCTCACTGGGGTGTCCTGGCTCCCCCCGCTGGCCCTGCTCACACTTCACTCCCGGATCGCACTGGACCCAACCCAATGCTGTGGCTGAAGGAAGGGGGGGGGCACCTGGCACTGTCCTTGAGTGAGGTGGCCTAAGGGTCCCTAGCAGGGTCACAGCAAAAGACAAAGCAAACCTTCAAAGGTGGCTTCCTTTCCACAGAGGGACCATTTCACTCACAGAGACTCTATAGAAGACTCTTGCTTCTTGGGCATGTCATTTATTTACTCCTGTTCTCAGCTTGGCATTTTTCCCAGACACACAGATCACCTTCCCTATGATGCCAGTGTGGTTGTTCTTTTGCTTTGGTTCCCAGGTACTGAGGAGGATTTAAAACTATGTAAGTTCCTCCAGGCTGGAGTGTGTGGGGGGAATTCTCCAGTGGTGTTACCTCCCTCAAACGTTCAGAGACACAGAAATGGAAGGTTAGGAGTGCAGAACATGCTGTCTTTCCTTCAGCTAACTAAGGAAGACACTCAAATAGTGTAAATAGGAAAAATAAAAGTGAATGAGGAAAGCTGGAACTAATTGGGCCGGGGCACAAACACGAGCTCAGGGGGGAAATGGCCACAGGCACCAGAAATTGTGTAATCTGGTGATGGAAGAGGTATCCGAGAGGGAGCAGGGAGGAGAGACCAGGAACTGGCGATTCCCTAGAAATCCTCCCAGCACCTGCAGTGAGTGAGAGGAGGAAGCAGGGCAGGAGGGAGAGACAGGGACAGAGAGCTCACTCCTTTGGCACATAGAAATGACTTTTGAGTTAATATCTGTTGTGATATTTCAGAGCAAAGAGGGTATTGGAGTAAAACAAAGACCTCTGAGCAGCCAATCACCACCCAGGAAGAAAAATTGGGAAATCTGTTCCCCAGCCTGATAGCATCTTCAGCAAGTGGGTCCCTCACCACAACCCCCCTCCCTGCGCCTCCCCCACCTGCCCCCCCCCCCAGCTCACCCGGAGGCAATGGCTTTTCTGCAGGAAGGAGAAGGAAGGCTTCTTCCTGGGTCAGGGAAGACCCTCTTCTCCAACAGGCAAACTTGGGGGGTGGGGGGACAGCAGACTCCTAAGTCTTCCGTCAGCCCTGGGGAAGGGAGGCAGACCTCAGTGGGCTCCTCTTCCAAGGAAAACAGCTATTTCTGTCTTACTTGTTCTTTCCTGGTTTTTAGAAGCCCCCCCCTTCCCAAAATTGAATTTTGTTAGAAGCAGGAGCTGAAATAATAATGTGCTACTTATCTTTCACCATCAGGATCGTCATCAATCCTGAGGTAGCTTTTGCCTTTTATTTCTTAATCTGTTTGCACATTTTTGTGCAGGGAGCCGTAGAGAGAAAATTCCAGGCCCTGCTATGTCAGTCTGAGGATTAGCGTGCTTGGAAAGAGAGGCATCAGCCCGAGATGCGCTGGGGCCTTCACCCTTCCAGTGATGAGCCAGGCACCTCCCCACCCAGGGCTAGGTGCCGGGGGTCACCATGCGTGCCCTGTTTTTACCTCCCACCCACATTCCAGTTGCAGTTCTGTGTAAAGACATTGGGCCTGATGCGGGGGCACAGAAGTGATTCATCTTTCTCCTAGCTCTGCCTTTATAACAAAGAATTAAAAGCCTCCCATGACCACATTCGCTGATGCTCAGCCCAGGAGAGCTCTTACATCAGCCAGTGAGTGGGGCGTTATCTGCACCCAGACAACCAGCAGCTTCTGGGCCCTCCTGTGTTCCTTCCAGGCCTCCAGCCTCCCCTCGCCCACAGCACCCAGCCCTGACAGAGCAGTTTCCACAACAAAGCAAGGTCCTATCTCCGTAACACCAAACAACGCCAGATGTGTCAGACAAGCCACTGAATGAGAAGGAAGGATGGGAAGAAACGAGAAAATCAGAAGCCACTTTGCTGGCTGAGGTACTCACCAGGGCTGCACCTTAATGCAGGGAGACGTGGCCCAAGCAAAAAGGAAAGAGCACCAGAGGTTCACAGAAAACCTTTTTGCATCTCTTTTACTTTATTAAGTAAACTTACTTACTTTAAGTAAGCTCTACACCCAATGCGGAGCTGAAAACACGACCTGAGATCAAGAGCCGCATGCTCTACAGACTGAGCCAGCCAGGCACCCCTCACAGAAAACTTTTAAGACAATAAAGCCAAATGTTGGTGGGTGGGGGGAATAAAAGGGAGAGGCTCTTCCATGGAATGTTTCTGGAACAGTCCTCAGGTACAGTACTCCTTCCACGTTCCCCAGGCCTCCTGCCACCGCCTGACCTTGGTAAACTACAGCACTGACCGAATTGACCTGCTGCCCTTGACCGTGCTGCCACCCAGATTTGGACAAAACCCCAGCTTCATCCTGGAAAGCCTGACTCTTGTTTCCCTCCCCATTCTTAACAACTGCCTTTCTTGAGAAAGCCAGTAAAACTGCTCCTTTAGACTCTTCCTGAGCTGTCAGCATTTTGAAGAACACAAAATAATCACTCCTGTATGTGTGTGAGTCCACATTGCACGTCCTGAGGCATTTGAGAGCACCCTGTCTGCAAGGTGGGGCTCACGTTATTTTAAGTGTTCAGTTTTCAACTGGAGTTAAAAGAAACTGCTCATCTTATGATAGTTTCCAATTTTTTATTTTCCTTTTGCCCAACTGTCTGCATTTGTTTGGCAATTTGAACTCGCTACATAGATATGGCTGTAGATTTTTTTCTTCCCTGGTGGACTGCCCATCATCTTTTTTTTTTCTTAAGATTTATTTATTTATTTGAGAAAGAGAATGAGAGAGCACATGCGTGCGAGCAGGAGGTGCAGAAGGAAAGGGAGAGAGATTATCAAGCAGATTCTGAGCTGAGTGCAGAGTGCAGAGCCTGACATGGGGTTCAATCCCACAACCCTGAGATGACCTGAGCTGAAACCAAGAGTCAGATGCTTAACTGACTACACCACCCATCATCTTTTTTTAAAAAGTAGGTATCATAGGGCGCCTGGGTGGCTCAGTTGGTTAAGCGACTGCCTTCGGCTCAGGTCATGATCCTGGAGTCCCTGGATAGAGTCCCGCATCAGGCTCCCTGCTCGGCAGGGAGTCTGCTTCTCCCTCTGACCCTCCCCCCTCTCATGTGCTCTCTCTCATTCTCTCTCAAATAAATAAATAAAATCTTAAAAAAATAAATAAAAAAAGTAGGTATCATAGTATACATACAGTAAAATGCACGCAGCTTAAGCATCGAGCTCAATGATTGTATGTATGTATGTACACCCTATGTGGGTTCCAGATCATGACTTAGAACAATTCCTGATCATCGCCCCCCCACCCCAGAAGGCTCTTTGTGCCAACCCTCCAGCAGGCAATAACCCTCTGAAAATAACCCCTTGCAGGTCATTGTTGCCTGTCCTTGAACTTCAGGTAAATGGATGCTTGGCTTCTGTGGGATCTGTCCACACTGGTGTGTAGAGCTGTGATTTATTTATTTTTTTTTTCATGCTGCGTAGGTGTGGATTGTTTTTACCTGATGCTTCAGTTCCCTTCCAAGTTTAATGTAAGCCCAGAATAACCAAACCACTGCCTCTGGATCAGAGACAAATGACCTCCCAGATTGGCTGTTTTATAAGGAACTTCAACTGAAATTGAAATAGTCACAGGCTGCTTCTCAAACTGGTTACACTACCCCAGGGTAACTGCAGGACAACAGGTCAACCAGCAAACTTTGGGGGTCGACCTTTTAAAGCCTAAAAGAAGCCCTCATATGTGCATAAGATTTGGACACAGCTTTGAATGGAAAAAGCACAACCCATTTCTTATGCATTTTTTCCACTCTCTTTTTCTTCTAAATGAGAGTTAAGTAGAATAGGTACCATCAGGAGAGATTCCCACCCAGTCCTTGGCAGAGCCATGGTGCAGCCTTTCAATCAAATGTCAGTGGACTTAGAAAGTACAAGAGAGCTTGTTAGAAATGTCAGTTCCCAGCCCCAGCCTGGAAGTCTGCAGTATGCACAATTTCCCAGGGGTTCTTCTGTGTTAAGGTTTGAGATCTGCTGTTCTAGGGAATACAGCTTGGCATGTATTTTTGGTGGATCCTGGAGGGCAAATCTAAAGATGAAAAATATATTACCTTGAGCCTTTTTGTCAGTATTTTTAATTGACTCGTTTAGGATGTTTGGAAGAAATAAAGACAGGGTACACGAACACACCCTATAGCTCTATGGCTATATCTATCTTCTGTTTCACACAAGTGGTATCAAAAATAAAAGTGACTCCTATGGGGACACCTGGCTGGCTTAGTTGGTTAAGCGTCTGACTCTTGATTTCAGCTCAGGTCATGATCTCAGGGTCCTGCGATCAAGCCCCGTATTGGACTCCATGCTCAGCCCAGAGTCTGTTTGAGATTCTCTCTCCCTCTCCCTCTGCCCCTCTCCACCGCACACTCGTTTGCTCTCTCTCTCAAAAAAAAATTTTTTTTCCAAAAGAAAACACGTAAACCCCACTAGTTTTATTTGGAAACTTGGGCACACAGGACACTGAGTACAGCAGGGAGGGCCCTGAGGGCTTATTTCTGTTAACATATCAATACTGGGCTTAGGAATCCCATGTTTTTAATCAAGAAAATAGATCTATAAAATGTTTTATCATTTTTGCATTTCAAGACCTCATCCTGATAAATATGGTATACATCTTAAGTAGCAAAATCATCCTGTATTATGAATAGTGTTAGGTCTTTTTTGTCAAGTTAAGCAAAATCGTATGTGTCTCTGGATAGGCAAATAGATGTCAAAATATAAATAGATATAAATATACATGGATATAAAATATAGAGATCTCTCTACATTTATATAGAGAGATATAAATAGGTGTAATATATAAACATATATAAATATCCTTGTGTTATAAAAAATTACACTTATATAATATAAAATATATATATATTTTTAGGTGGTTGACAATGGTTACTTCTGGAGGTGGGATTACAGGATTTTGGATGGGGATCAGTGAATAAAGAGGGTCTTTCACTTTTTACTTTATACTGTTTTATATTTTTGGAATTATTTTTCTGGCATCGGCATGTCCTTTTTTTTTAATTTAAAAAATAAGGAAAAATTAAAAGAATCTGTTCATGTGTAAGTAGTTAAGACAGTTGACTTAAATTAGAGGAATTGACATGGTTTGACTTTGGCAGGACTGAGCAGAAGGCTAGGTCAGGAGCTCCAGGCCACTTTGCCCAGCATTTCCTGGCTGCCCTGTGCCCTGAGGCTTGCCTCTGAGGAGCCTAGGATGGCAGAGGTGGGACAGCCCACCCAGGTGCTCGGCCTTAGCTGGTGGAGCAGGAAGCTGGACTTCTGATTCTGATTTGGCCGCAGATCTAAAGTGCAGGCATTTCTTCCCTGTTCCTCCATGTCCTCACTGATAACTAGAAAGATGCTGCCAGCCCTTCTTCAGAAGGTTGCGGCAAGCCTGTGTTTTGAAAATACAAAACAGTCCAAAGAAAGAGATGCCAAAGTCTGTTGCTCTTCACACTTGAGTAACCCTGTGTTATCGGTAATGAGGGTAATCGCAGCAAACCTCTCTTCCCCAGCACCCGGAATCTAACTGCAGATCAGAGTCCACTTTAAGCCCAGCTCAACTGCCAAGGGTAACATCCTAAGAGTTGTAAACACATGACCCATCACCAAGCCCTTGTCCCCGGAGAGACCCGAAGTCAGGCTCTAAGTCAGTGGGATGGCCCCATGTTGTACAGTGCTGTATCCAGGTCCTTATCTCATTTCATTCTCCCAGGACACCAGCCACCCCAAGGCAGGGGGCAGTCCCCACAGCCGACCTTGAAAAGCGGTGATAGTGCACCCCTGGTGGCAGTGGTAAACATCCTCCTGGGGGGATTTCTGATCGCCTGAAAGTGGTTACTTTCCACCCTACCTGCCCTTGACTGACTGGTTCAGCTTAATCTCAGACTGAATCCAGTCTCCACCCTTTCTGCTCAGGCAACATCTGACTTTGAGGTGACTGCTGCGTCACCTGTAGCTCTCTCCGTCCCCAGAGTTCGATTCACTGGAGAGATTTCCTCAAACTTTTATTATGGCCATACTGCCTTCCGCCACTTAAATATGTCACTTGTTTAATAGTAAATCTCTTCTTTGAAAATTTATACCTCAGGTAGACAGGACTCATCTGTACCATTTCCTTTCCAACCATTTAGGTCCGCGCTACCCAAAATGTCATCCATGGGCCAGGAACATGACACCCTTTGGGAACTGCTTGGAAATGCAGATCTCAGGGCCCACAGCACACCTGCTAAATAAAAATCTGCTTTTAGACAAAATCCATGAAAGATTCCTATGCAGAGGAAAGATGGAGAAACATGGATTGGGTTGGTACTTCCTCTAGGACTTCATAACAACCCATATTTATGGTTAACTACAAACTATACTACTCAAGATTACATATACTATTTTATTTTTTGAACTTGCAATGTCTCATTTGCTTTCAAACACCTCTTAAATAAGGAAAACCAACAAAACCAAATTCTGAATGTTTAAGCATTTAAAGTAATCTACGAGCAATAGATACTGAAGTCCCTAAGGATTAAGAATTTCAGCCACATCATTAAACATTTAGCTGTGAGTAGTGAAAATTGCAGAAAATATTCAAAAGAATTTCTAAGATAAATCCCATACCTATCATAAACTACGTTAGTTCACAACACAACTAGAATTCATTTGAAATACAAAGGGTATAAATTAAACTTTCAAAATCAGCATGAGAATTTGAGAATACAACCCTGACTTGGTATGATATTTTTTATTTTCTTTCAAAATGTTTCCATCCATCATTTGCATTAGTCATATTCTTGTTGGAATATTATGTCCAAAAATATCAAGTTTTTGAGTAGGATGACAAAAATTATTGAAGGAATGGAAAAAATAGTCCTTTGAGGTGTTAATAATTGAGTGCAACAAATTTTTTAACTTTTTATTTTGAGCTATTTTTTTCTGATGTTATTTTATTAAGTTTTTTATTTTAAATCCAGTATAGTTAACATGCAGGGTTATATTAGTTTCAGGAGTACAATATAGTGATTCAACAATTCTAATATTACTCAGTGCTCATCAGGATAAGTGCATGCCTTAATCCCCATCACCTATTTAACCCTCCTCCCCTCTGGCAACCATCAGCTTGTTCTCTACAGTTAAGAGTCTGTTTCTTGGTTTCTATCTCTGTTTTATTCTTTGCTTGTTTGTTCTGAGCTAATTTTAAACTTACAGAAAGTTGTAAAAATAGTACAAAGAGATCCTGTAGACCCTTCATGAATTCCTCCTAATGTTATCATGTTAGTATCATCTAGTATCTACTAGTACCTTAGTAATGTTATCATCTTAGTATCATAGTACCTTAGTAATGTTATCATCTTAGTATCATAGTACACTATGAAAATCAAATCTATAAAATTAACAGAGGTACAATGCTATTAAATAAACTACAGACCTTGCTCAAATTTTATCACTTTTTCTTCTCATGCTCTTTTTCTATTCCAGTAACCAATTCAGAATGCCACATTGTATTTAGTTATTATTTCTCCAATTATTTCATCCAATCTATGACAGTTTCTCAGCGTTTCCTTATCTTTCATGACTTTGATGCTTTTGAAGAATACTGATGGTTTATTTTGTAGAATGTTTCTCGATGTAGGTTGGTCTAATGTTTTCCCATGACTTGCATGAGGTTATACATTTCCAGCAAGGAAATGATACTGAATCTATCAAGGGTTTGTGATGTCAAGATGTCTTGTCACTGGTGATGTGAACCTTGATCACTTGAAGTTAATATCTGGGGTTGGGGGAAGATACTTTGAAACTATGCAAATTTTGTTTCACTTCAAATTTTCACCCATTAATTTTAACATCCGTTGGTGGATCTTATGCACAATAATGATTAGTGTGGTATTTAACCATTCTGTCTAAAAGTTACTTACCATATCCCTGAAGCCTTTAATAACTATTAGAGAAGACTTACGTGTTTGTGAGTAAAGTGGGAATTTGAGGAGGGAGGCGAGCTGTGTTCAAACAACAAACAAGGAGGGGAGGGGAAAGGAAAACAGGCTGTGTTTCCATCCTACCTTGATATCCCAGGAAGTTATTTATGTAGTACAGTATCCATCTTCAAGACCTCCTAGATCAGATTTCACAACCTATCCATAAGTAGGAATCTACCAGTCAAGGAATCCAGGCTTATTATTCAGAATTTTGTCTTTAAAGGAACAAGCATGCTTTAAAAACAAGAGGAGAAAAATCTAATAACTGTCTATATGATCCCAAACCTGGTGTTAGTGAAGTACATAAATCAAGCTGAGGAATTTATTATAATCAAACAGACTGTATTTTTTATTTTGTCATCCATATTTTATTAGTATTAACAAAGTATTTGATAGATGCAGTTTTGTCTTTGATTACTTCAACTGGTTTTCATGAAGAAATCTTTGGTCAGACCTTTGGGTATTATGCTACTGGTGACCACCAACTTCAAATGTCATGGTTCAAAAGTGTTTTGTTTTGTTTTGTTTTTAAAACATGCACTCTTCTCTCTTTGTATTTAACGAAACCTCAGAGACCTTGAAATTACAACAAGGGCTCCTTTTTCCACATAGCAAATCACTTTTATTCCTTCCCAAGCAACAGTCTCTGGTTCCAGAACTATAAATGAATTGAGCCCAAAAGCAGGGCTCAAAGGAACCAGGAGCTATTTCTGGCTCTTCTACTGATATGCATGATTAGGAGAATGTCATAAGCCCCATGTGCTTTCATTTTCTCATTTACTAAAACCCTAGTTTCTTTCCTGTCTCCAAGATAAAGAGCTATCACATCATCACTCATAGTGGTGTACAGATATCAGGGACTTCCAAATTTCTGATAGGAGAAACTGCTGTCACCTGTTAGATCAACTAAGAATAAGAAAGATGAGGGGCGCCTGGGTGGCTCAGTCGTTAAGCGTCTGCCTTTGGCTCAGGTCATGGTCCCAGGGTCCTGGGATGGAGCCCCGCATCAGGCTCCCTGCTCAGTGGGAAGCCTGCTTCTCCCTCTCCCACGTCCCCTGCCTGTGTTCCCTCTCTCGCTGTGTCTCTCTCTGTCAAATAAATAAATAAAATCTTTAAAAAAAATAAGAAGAAAGATGAAAGTTTTTATTTTACCTTCACTCATTCCTTCTGATGCTATATCTTTATGTAGATCCAATTTCTGACATATATATGTGTGTATTTATACATATATATACACATGTATATGTGTGTATATATATATATATATATATATATATATATATATATGAATGACAGCAATGAGTAATGATACAAGGGATCAAGGGATGGAGGGGAAGAATTAGGATTATTTTGTTATTATAAGATTTTGCACTAACCATGCAACATTGTTTGAAAATGAATTTGAATTAGTTATAAATATATATTTCTAGAGCAACCAGGAAAAATGTATAACAGATATGCTAAGAAAGCAAAGAAAATGGGGTCATCTAACATGTTAAGTAAAAATCACAAATGTCAGAAACAGAGTGGAGAACAAAAACATGAACAAAAACAAGGGCAGTGAGTAGAAAACAATAACAAATATGGTTAATATCCATCCAGTTGTATCAATAACCACTTTAAACATCAATGGTCTAAATATACCAATTAAAAGACAAAGATTGTCAGAGAGGATCAGAAAGCAAGACTCACCTATATGTTGTGTATAAAAAACACACTTAAAATATGAAGATACATATAGATTAAAAGGAAAGAAATGGAGAAATATATAACACTAATAAAAAGAAAACAGGAATAGTTATATTAATTTTTGATAGCTCAGACTTCAGAGCAAGGAAAGTTATGGAATAAAGATGGACATTACATAATGATAAAGGGGTCAATGCTCTAGGAAGACATAACAGGCCTTAAGGTGTTTGCGCCTAATAACAGAGTGTCAAAATACTGAGGCAAAAACTGATAGAATTTCAAGGAGAAAAAGATGATTTCATTATTATAGTTGGAGATTTCAACATCTTTCTCTCAGAAATGCACAGATCCAGCAGGCAGAAAATCAGTAAAGACATTGTTGAACTCAACAGCACCATCAATCAACTGGATGTAATTGGCATCCATTGATTACTTCATCCAACAACAACAGGATACACATTCTTCTCAAGCCCATATGGAACATTCACCAAGGTAGACCACATTCTGGGCCATAATGCACACCTTAATAAATTTAAAAGAATAGAAATCATATAAAGTATACTTTCAGAATTAAACTAGAAATAAATAACAGAAAGCTGGAAAAATCCCCAAAATATTTGGAGTTTAAACAGCACACTTCCAACTAACATATGGGTCAAGAAGACATCCCAAGAAAAAAATTAAAATATTTTGAATGAAATGAAAGTGAAAAAATGCAACTTATTAAAATTTGTGGGATACAGGGAAAGCAGTAGCTTAGAGGCGATTTTATAGCATTGAATGCATATATATTTAAAAAATGAGAATGATCTAAAGTCTATAATCTAGGCTTCCACCTTCAGAAACAAGAAAAAGAAAATTAAATCAAAGGTAAACAGAAGAAAAGAAATAATAAAGAGACCAACAGAAATCAATGAAATTAAAAGCATGAAATCAATAGAGAAAATCAACAACAAAAAAAACTAATTATTCAAAAATAATAAAATCAATAATCTTCTAGCAAGGTTGGTTTTTTAAAAAGGAGAAGACAAATTACTAATATCAAAAATGAAAGAGGGGTCATTACCACTAACCCCATGGATATTGAAAGGAGAATAAAGAAATACTATGAACAACTCTATGCCCACAAATTTGATAACCTAGATAAAATGGATCGATTCCTTGAAATGTGCCAAAACTCACACAGGAAGAAATAGACAACTGGAATAGGCCTACATCTATAAAAGAAATTGAATCAATAATTAATAACTTTCTAGAAGAGAAAGCACCAGACCTAGATGGATTCACTGGTGAATTCCAACAAACATTTAAGGAAGAAATTATACCAGTTCTCTAAAATCTCTTCCAAAAGATAGAAAGAGAGAGAAGACTTTGTAACTCACTCTATGAGGCCAGCATTACCATGATAACAAAACCAGACAAAGATATTACAAGAAAAAAAAAACTATACACTAATATCTCTCATGAACATAGATGCACAAATCCTCAAAAACCATTAGCAAATCAAATCCATACACCATGACCAAGTGGGATTTATTCCAAGTGTGCAAGGCTGGTTCAACGTTTGAAAATCATGAATGTAGTCCTTCACATCAACAAGCTAAAGAAAAAAAATCACATGATCATCTCAATAGATGCAGGAAAAAAAAAAAGTTGGACAAAACCCAACACCTGATCTTGATAAAAACTGTCATCTAGGAATAGATGAAACTTCCTCAGCTTGATAATCTACCAAAAACCTTACAGCTAACATTATATTTAATGGTGAGAAACTAGAAGCTTTCCCACAATGATGAGAAAAAGGGCAAGTCTGCCCCCTCTCACCATTCTCACCACTTTCAACATCATAGACATCCTAGCTAATGCAATAAAATGAGAAAAGGAAATATAAGGTAAACAGATTGGGAAGAAATAACTGTTTTGTTTTGCTTTTATTTTGTGGATGACATGATGGTCTATGTAGAAAATCTGAAGGAATAGACAAAAAAAAAAAATCTGGAGCTAATAAGCAATTATAGCAAGGTTGCAAAATACAAAATACACAAAAGTTGATCACTTTTCCACGTACCAGCAATGAATAAGTGGAAAGTGAAATTAAAAACATGATACACTTACAGCACTCAAAGAATTAAATAGGCATAAACCTAACAGAATATGTAGAAGAACTATATGAGCGAAACTCTTAGACTCTGATGAAAGAAATCAAAGAGGGCGCCTGGGTTGCTCAGTTGGTTAAGCAACTGCCTTCGGCTCAGGTCATGATCCTGGAGTCCCGGGATCGAGTCCCGCATCAGACTCCCTGCTCAGCGGGGAGTTTGCTTCTCCCTCTGATCCTCCCCCTCTCATGCTCTCTGTCTCCCATTCTCTCTCTCAGATAAATAAATAAAAAATCTTTAAAAAAAAAAAAGAAAGAAAGAAATCAAAGAATGATATAAATAAAGAGCTGGCCCATGTTCATGAATAGGAAACTCAATATTGTCAAGACGTCAGTTCTTCCCAACTTGATCTTTAGATTCAATGCAATCCCAATAAAAAATCTTAACAAGTTATGTTGTGGATATTGAAAAATTGATTCTAAAGTTTATATGGAGAGGTAAAAGACCCAGAATAGTCAACATAATTTTAAAAGAGAACAAACTTGGAGGACTGATGTTACCAGACTTCAACACTTACTATAAAGCTACGATAATCAAGACAGTGTAGTACTTGAGAAAGAATAGACAAATGTATCAGTGGGAAAAAAATAGGAAACTCAGAAATAGACCCACATAAATAAATTCAACCGATCTTTGACAAAATAACAAATTTAAAAGAATAGAAATCATATAAAGTATACTTTCATAATTAAACTAGAAATAAATAACAGAAAGCTGGAAAAATCCCCGAAATATTTGGAGATTAAACATTAAAGATTAAAAATGGACTAAAGATAGTCTTTTTAACAAACAATACTGCAACGAGTGGACATCCACACGCAAAAAAAAAAAAAAATCTAGCTATAAACCTCACACCCTTCACAAAAATTAGCTCAAAATTGACCCTTGACCTAAATATGAAGAAAAAATATGAAACACCTAAAAGATAAAATAGGAGAAAATCTAGGTGATCTTGGGCATGGGTATGACTTTTTAGATGCAATACCAAAGGCATGATCTATGAAAAAAACTACTTGATAAGCTGGGCTTCATTAAAATCAAAAACTTCTGCTCTGCAAAAGACACTGTCAAAAGAATGAGAAAACAAACCACAGACTAGGAGAAAACATTTGCAAAAGGATCGTGATAAAAGACTGTCATGGAAATTATACATAAACTCTTAAAACTCAACAAGAGTTCTATAATCTCTTGTAAGTCTTGTAGTCTGCCTGTGATTAAAGAAGACAATGGACATGGCCCACAAGCTATCTACTTCAGACCAGTAACTCTCTTACATTACTCACTGCTTTATTACTTTTTGAACACACAATTGCAGGATGTGCATAAAAGTTGGCATGCTTGTGAGCTCCTCATCCACTCCTGACCTTGGCCATGCATGTTCTATCACTGGTTTCAGGGGTCTTTCCTTCACCGAATTTCCATTCTATAAATAGTTCTTCAACAGACTTATATGTGAACTAGCAGAAACTGAAAAACTCTTAGTAAACTGTTCACCATTGCTGTCAAATGTAAGAAGGCTTTGTGATCTTACGTGTCCAAATGCCTGATGCAGGATACAGAAGGGGCATGTTAAATAATCTTATGACCCTTTTTGAGTACAGAGTTTTCTAATTCAGCAAAATATTTTTAAAACCCGGGCACCTGGGTGGCTCAGTTGGTTAAGCAACTGCCTTCGGCTCAGGTCATGATCCTGGAGTCCCGGGATCGAGTCCTGCCTCAGGCTCCCTACTCAGCAGGGAGTCTGCTTCTCCCTCAGACCCTCACCCCTCCCATGCTCTCTCTCTCATTCTCTCTCTCAAATAAATAAATAAAATCTTTAAAAAATAAAAAAATAAAAATATTTTTAAAACCCACTTTTAAAAGGAACTTTGCATATGGGGTCCTTGCCTTCATCTATTACTGAGAATGACTACTATCTAAAACAACTACTGTGACCTATTTTTGTTTCAAACTTAAGCTCTTATTAACTCAAAATTATAAAGAATTTTCTTCTTAAAGCACTTGGAATTCTGTTATTTGGATTTTTATTTACAGTCTTCAAAGTATTTTTCTTCATTCTCTTTTTTAAAATTACATTTTGACTAAAGATGTTTTATTACAGGGTTTTGAATCTTTTTCTTCCTGTGGAAGCTTGAGGAGGCAAAGTTGAAGTTCTGCTTTTAACTTGTCAACATAAGATATGAAGAAGTCCCACATTAAGACTTTCTGATACCTTGTGTGGCATGAAATAACTAAAAAATAATATAGTTCACAAAGTTAACCTTGTTTAATGCTATGGATGCTAGTATACCGCTTACATTATTATTTTTTTACCTTACTATGATATTATTAATTTTTTAAGATTTTATTTATTTATTTGACACAGAGAGAGAGAGAGCAGCAGAGGGAGAGGGAGAAGCAGACTCCCTGCTGAGCAGGGAGGCCGATGTGGGACTCGATCCCAGGACCCTGGAATCATGACCTGGCTGAAGGCAGACAACCTACTGAGCCACCCAGGCACCCTCCTTATTATTATTGTTATGAACTGATTTTGTGTCCCTCTAAATTCCTATATTGAAGCTCTAACCCCCAAGATGACTATTTGAAGATTGGATCTTCAAGGAGGTAATTATGGTTAAAATGAGGTCAAGAATGAGACCCTAAACCAATAGTACTGATGTCCTTATAAGAGCAGCAAGAGTCACCGGGAGCATGGGAACAGAGGAAAGGCCATGTGAAGACACGTGAGCAAGTGCCCATCTACAAGCCAGGTAGAGAGAGCTCACTAGAAACCAAGCATTCTAGCTCTTTGATCTTGGCTTTCAGCCGCCAGAACTGTGAGAAATAAATTTCTGTTGTTTAAGCCACCCTGTCTTTAGGATCTTGTTATGGCAGCTCAAACAGACCAATACAATTATTATTCAAATTTTTATAAACAGTTGTTTGCTCCGAAGGGATGAGATGGTTGGTCATATTAAAGTTATTTGGCTAGTCCCCTCTCTTTTAAAAATTCATAATAATTTTCAATCTCTTTCCCTGTTAAAAATATCTGAAAACACTAATTACTTTTATTTTTTATTTTGTAAAGATTTTATTTATTTGACAGAGAGAGAGAGACAGTGAGAGAGGGAACACAAGCAAGGGGAGTGGGAGAGGGAGAAGCAGGCTTCCCACTGAGCAGGGAGCCCAATGCGGGGCTCGATCCCAGGACCCCGGGATCATAACCTGAGATGAAGGCAGACACTTAACTGACTGAGCCACCCAGGTGCCCCTGAAAATACTAATTACTTTTATAAATAAATGTAATGCCTCACAATTACCATTAATTAGTATAACACTTTACTCTTATAATAATAAACACACACTTATACTTTAGCTAACTAACAGAATTTCAAATTTTGGAGACTTTTCACTCTAAGTTACATCTAAAATGTTTGCTTATATTCAGAAATAAATATTCAAATATCAAAGATAAATCTAAAGGACATGTCTATTCCTGTTGCTGGCATTGTTTCCAATTAGATATATATTCCCTATGCAATCACGTGATCATTGATCAAACGGAAGATAAGGTTGCAAAATAGGGTGGTGAAATAGACAAATTAGGCTATTTAGACTTCAAAGACTGAAATCAGGCAAAGCCAAATAGCAGACTACAGTCCAATATTGAGGTCAAAGCTAAACTATGATGCATCTTTATGCTTTGTGCCTGCACTTACCGGTAAACCCAATTAAACTAAAAAATGCCCAAGGGAGAGCTAGCCAACCAGAGGCTCAGGTCTTTTGGCGATGTCATTTTTAGAATATTTTAAATTCATGGTCTGAAAAGTTTTACAGCTTTGCTGCAGTGTTTATAATCAAAAACAGCATTTGAACATTCTGTATGGAACAAGCTGTATAGATGTGTTCCTTCACCCTCGAAGAGCTCTCTGAAGCTTTCTGCTACAGTGTATCTGCTCTGAACACCCATCAAAGCCTGTCTGAATGCCCTGAGCCACCTCAGAAGGGCTCATCACATCTGTGATTGAGTCAGATCCTTACATTGGGATTAGGTACCGTTTCATTGAAGTATCCTTCCTGGGGCACCTGGCTGGCTCAGTCAGTACAGCATGTGACTCTTGATCTCACAGTGGTGAACTCGAGCCCCACATTGAGCATAGAGATTACTTCGAAAATAGACAGATGATAGATGATAGATAGATAGATAGATAGATAGATAGATAGATAGATAGATAGATAATAGATAGATAGATAGATGACAGATAGATAGATAGATGATAGATAGATAGATGATAGATGATAGATAGATGATAGATAGATAGATAGATAGATAGATAGATAGATAGATAGATAGATAATAAAAGAAGTACGCTTCCTGAAAGCACACGAGCAACTCTCTGTGAGTCTAACTTGATGGGCATGTCAGTGAGGAGTATGTATTTTTGATAAGTTGCATTTTCTTTTTCATTTAGTTCAAAATATTTGTAAGTTTCTCTTGAGACTTCTTTGAACCATGTGTTATTTAGAAGTATTTTTTAAAAATTTTCAACTATTTTAGGATTTTCCAGCCATCTTTCTGTTATTAATTTCTAGTTTAATTCTACTGTGGTCTGAGAACATACTTTGTATGATTTCTATTCTCTTAAATTTGCTAAGGTGTGATTTACGACACAGAATGTGGTCAGGCTTGGGGAAAGAGCCATGGGAGCTTGAGAAGAATGTGTATTCTGCTGTTTTTGGATTGAGTATTCTATAAACGTCAAGTTGATTGATAGTGCTGTTCAGATCAACTATATTCTTACTGATTTTCTGCTTGCTTTGTTTATCAATTACTGAAAGAGGGATGTTGAAGTCACCAACTGTAATAGTGGATTTGTCTGTTTCTCCTTGAAGTTCTATTAGTTTTTGCCTCACATATTGACACTGTGTTGGTGCATACACACTTAGAATTGTTACATTTCCTTGGAGAATTCAGCCCTTTATCGTTCTGTAATGCCCCCCTTTATCTCTGATCATTTTTCTTGTTCTGAAGTCAGTTTTGTCTGAAATTAATGTAGTTACTAGTTTTCTTTTTATTAGTGGGGTATGGTATATCTTTCTCTACCCCTTTACTTTCAACCCATCTGAGTCTTTATATTTAGAGGGTTTCTGGTAGACAAGGTGTATCTGAGTTTTGTTTTTAGATTCACTCTGACAATCTTTGTCTTTTCATGTGGGTATTTAGACCGCTCACATTTATTGATTATTGATATAGTTAGATTAATATCTACCATGTTTGCAACATTTTTCTGTTCATCATACTTGCTCTTTGTTTATTTACTTTCTTCCTCTCTTTCCTCCTTTCTCTGGTTTAAATTGAACATTTTATGATTCCATTTTGTTTCCTTGCTTAGCATACAAATTACATTTCATTAAAAAAAATTTAATGGTTGCCCTACAGTTTGCAATATACATTTACAACTAATCTAAGTTCACCTTCAAATAACACTGTATCAAGTTCACGTAGCGCAGCTGCCTTGTAACAAAAGAGTATTCCCAGCCCCTCCTTCTTATCCCTTATGGCATTGCTGTCATTCCTTTCATGTATCCATATGTTACAATCACCCTATATATTGTTATAATTAAACAGTTATCTTTTAGATCAATTAAGAATAAGCAAAAAAGGGACTGCATAAAACTGAAAAGCCTCTGTACAGCAAAGGAAACCTGCAACAAAATAAAAAGACAATCTACAGAATGGAAGAAAATATTTGCAAATCATATATCTGATAAGGGTCAAATGTCCAAAATATATAAAGAACTCATACAACTTAATAGGAAAACAAATAAACAAACAATCTGATTAAAAATGGGCAGAGGGTCTGAATAGACATTTTTCCATGGAAGACATACAAATGACCAACAGGTACATAAAAAGATGCTCAACATCACTAATCATCAGGGAGATGTAAATCAAAACCACTGTGAGATATCACTTCAACCCTGTCAGAATGGCTATTATCAAAAAGAAAAGAAATAACAAGTGTTGATGAGGATGTGGGAGAAAAGGGTACCCCTGTGCACTGCTGGTGGGAATATAAATCGGTGCAGTCACTATAGAAAACAGTATGGAAGACCCTCAAAATATTAAGTATAGAACTGCCATATGATCCAGTAATTCCACTTCTGGTGTTTATCTGAAGGGAATGAAGTAACTATTTGAAAAGATATCTGCACTCCCATGTTCACTGCAGCATTATTTACAACAGCCAAGACATGGAAACAACCTAACTATCCACTGATGGATGAATGAATAAAGAAGATGTGCCATATATTGTGTATATATGTATATATAGTATATATATTGTGTATATGTATTGTATATATATAATTCAGTCATAAAAAGGAAGGAAATCCTGACATTTGAGAAAAAATGGATGGACCTGGAGGGTATTATGGTAAGTGAAATAAGTCAGACAGAAAAAAGGCAAATACTGTGTGATCTACCTTATATGTGGACTCCAAAAAAATAGTTGAACTTATAGACACAGAGAACAGACTGGTAGTTGCCAGAGGTTGGGGGTAAGGGTGGGTGAAATGGGTAAAAGTAGAGAAAAAAAAATAAGAAATATAATTTTAAAGAATTTTACCTTCTTTTATTCCTTCTCTGATGTTCTCCCTCTCCTTATAAAAGATCCAAGTTTCTGACTTATATAACTTTCTTTCTCCATCAAGAACTTTTTAAACATTTCTTTCTGGACAGGTGTGCTGGCAATAAATTCCCTCCATTTTTGTTTTACTGGGAAATCTTTATTTCTCCCTCACCTTTGAAGGATAATTTTGCTGGATATAGAATTCTATACATTTTTCTTTCAACATTTTAAATATTTCACCCCACTCTCTGCTTGTTTGCAGGACTTCTAATAAGTTCTCTGTAATTCTTATTCTTGTTTCTCCAGAGACAAGGTCCTTCTCACACTCCCATCTTCTTTCCAGACTTTGTCATTGGTTTCATGTAGTTTAAATATGATATACCTAAGTGTAGATTTCTTTGGTATTTATCTTGGTGTTGTCTGAGCTTCCTGCACCTCTGATTTTGTCTGCCATTAATTTTGGAAAATTCTCTGTCATTATTACTTCAAATATTTTATCTTCTTTGTCTTCCTTCTTTTGATATTCCAACTATGTATATCTTACACTTTTTGAAATTTCCCCATTGTTCTAGAAATATCTTGTTCTGCCTTATTTTTTAAAGAAATTACAATTTGGGAACTTTCTATTGGCATATCTTTAACCTCTCTGCTTCTTTCCTTGGCTGTGGTGAGTATACTAATGAGCCCATCAAAGGCTTTCTTCATTTTTATTACAGTGTTTTTGATTTGTAGGATTTCCTTTTGATTATTTGTTATGGTTTCCATCTCTCTGCTTACATTATCCATCTGTTCTTGTGTGTTGTCTACTTTTTCCATTGCAGCCCTTAACATATTAATCATAGTTATTTTTAATTCCCTGTGTAACGATTTTAAAATCTGTGGCATATCTGAGTCTAGTTCCAATGCTTCCTTTTCCTCTTCAGACTGTTTTTTTTCTTGCCTTTTAGCACGCCTTGCAATATTTTATTAAAAATAAAATATAAATAAAAAAATAAATAAGAACTAAAGTAAAACCTTTAGTGTAAGTTTTATATTAATCTAAGAGTTGGGTTGTGCTTAATGTTTGTTGTAATGGCAGATGTCAGAGACTTCAAACGTCTAACGTCTAATGTCTTTGTTTTTGTCTCTCTTGTTGCCTTTGGGATCCTTAAATAGAATCTGTACCTTGGAGCTTTTTCAGCTATAATCCAATGTTGTTATACTAGAGTCCTATTGATGTGGTGGTAAGGTGTTGGGGAGAGGAAGCATGCCATAATTGTTTGATTAAATATCAGGCTTTTAATAGGCCCATGATGGGTGCCTGCGTGGCTCAGTCAGTTGGGCATCTAACTCTTGATTTTGGCTCAGGTCATGATCTCAGGGTCGTGAGATCCAGCCCCATGTCAGGCTCCACGCTCAGCAAGAAGTCTGCTTGAGACTCTCTCTCTCCCTCTGTCCCTGCCCTCTAAAATAAATAAATAAATCTTTTAAAAAATGTTAATAGGCCCATGTCCCTGTGCCCTGACCTTCACAAGTGTTACTTAGCTTTTCTTCCTCCCTTTATATTCTGGCAACATTCTTCCTTTTGGATTTTGAGAGCAAGCATTTGCTATGGAGGACTCTCTGGGCATATCTCACAATGTTTACTTCTCCTCTCCTCCTGCCACAGCCAGGAGGCGATCTTTCTTGGCCCTTCACCATTAAGAACCTGGTGGATTCCTAGAAGTGGATCCAAGAGAGTGTGCGGGTCCTCTAAGACTGCAGATTCCAGGAGATTATCACCGTTAAGCTAGTCCACACTTAGCCTCCAGCAACTCATCAAAATTACCATTTAAGTGTTCCTACCTATTTGTGGCTCCAGTGGCTTCTGCTCCAAGTAAGCAGCTTCTCTACTTGCTATCTCTCTAGATTCTGGAGTGGTGGATGACCCTCTGATCTCAAATCCTTGATGGTTCCAAGAAAATTCTGTTTATTTTCAGTTTGTTCAGAATTTTTCTTGCTGTAAGAACAGGATCATTTCCAAGCTCCTTGCATGTTGGAACTGAAATCGGAAGTTCTGTGTCTGTATTTTTAAAGTAATGGAAAATCTAACAAGGGGATTTCTTTGCTCATCTAACTGGGAGTTTCAGAGGCAGTTCAAGGCTTATGTTTGGTTTGATCCGTGGCTCAACAACACCAATAAGAACACAGATTCCTTTCATTTCTCTGTTCTATCTCCTTAGTATCATCTATAATCTGGATATTACAAGATCACAGCCAAAAATTTCCATGGCCACATGCTTTCTGAGAGAAAAAAACTTTCTCTCTGCCTTTTCCCAACACTGAAAAAAAACCTTGGGCTTCAATTTTGATCAAACATCTCAGGTCACATGTTCATTGTATCAGTTAGCTATTGGACAAATGCTGTGTAACAACTACAGAATCTCTTGTCGTTTAATAGTAAGTATTACTCATGTGTGTGAAGGTTATCTAGTAGATCTGCTAATGTCATCTGGGCTCATTGACATGCTTACAGGCTGGGTGGGGGTGTGCTGATTTAGGCTGGGGTGCACTGGATGGCTCTACTTCAAGCTAGGGAGATTTTGCTCCACTGTCCTTCATTCTGCTAGGACCTGAGGCTAGCTGAGTCCATTATTGTTAGAGAAGTGACAGGAGTTCAAGAGGGGAAGTGAAAACAGAAAGCCTCTTAAAACCTCTACTTGAAACTGGCCTCATGTTAATTCTACTCACAATGCTACTGGCCAAAAGAAGTCACATGACCAAGGCCAACCAACATCAAGGGACAAGAAAGTACATTCTGCCCACAATAAAGATGTAATAAGGGTGTAAATATAGATGAAAATTAAAGTCAAATACTCAATCTGTTGCTCTCACAAGTAAACCAATCACTGCTTTCATAGGAATATGAATACCCTGATTGACAAGAACTAGTCAAAACCCACACCTTAGAGCTGCTGGTTGATTTGTACTCTGAATCTGTTAGGGCTGCCATAACAAAGTACCTCAGATGGGTGACTTAAACAACAGACATTTTTTTTTTTTTACTTTGGCCTGTAGATGGCCATCTTCTCCCTGTGTCTTCACATGGTCTTCCCTCTATGTATCTATGTCCTAATTTCCTCTTCTTATGAGGACTCCAGTCATATTGGATTAAGACCCACTCTGAGAAAGGTAACCAAAAATGTCCACTTCATGGAAGGCACTGGAGGAGAAGTATTGTGGTTAGCCAAGACTGCAGAATACACCACCCAGGAGTATGACTGGGTCAGCCCTTATCACAAGATGTGAGAGCAGTATACTCCTTCCACACCAGGGACATGCTGAGGGCTGTGCTCTGCTGTGATAGGAAGTCCAAGCCCTGTATACCCTCTGAGGACTGCTGGAAGTCCCTCTCTAACGCAAAGAATTATTTTGCCATGTATTTATGTGAGAAAGTAGAAAAAGTCTACTCTGACTACTAGATCAAAATCAAAGAGTGGGAAATAACCCACTGAGAAATCTGGTGACCTCTCGACCATTTTCTTGAACTGGCCCCACTTCAAGCGTGACTGGATTTTTTTCTAGATGACAGGCTCCCATTGGCATTTCTAAAAGTACAAAAGTTTGCAGGTGAGTGATTGATGCTTTTCTTGGCACACCTGAGCCATTCTTTCCTAGTGAGTGAGTGGCAGTAATGCAATATTAAGTACAATCATGACTGAACTTAAGCCCAAGTTGAACAGGTCATAAGAACTTGTCATCATGAGCACTTGTGACTAAAGAGCACTATGCATGTGTAGTCTCTACTCGAGACCACCATTGACCATCCCTGTGGAAAGAGCCAGCCAGTGGACTCACAGTATTAGTTTGCTGGGGCTACTCTAACAAGGTACCCACAAAGTGAGTGGTTTAAATGACAGAAATTTCTTGTCACAGTTCTGGAGTCCACAAGTCCTAAATTGAAGTATTGGCAGGGTTGCTTCCTTCTTATGGTTGTGAGGAAGAATGTCCTTTGCCTCTTGCCTAGCTTCTCATACTTTGAGTAATCTTTGGTGTTCCTAGGCTTGCAGATGTATAACCCCAATTTCTGCCTCCATTTTTATATGTCATTTTCCATTTATGTGTCCAAATTTCACTTTTTTATAGGGACATCAGGCATATTGGATTAGGGCCAACCCTAATGATTTCATATTAATTTAACTAGTTATATCTGCAACTACCCTATTTCCAAATAAGGTCATATTCTGAGGTACTGAGAATTAGAACTTCAACATATGAATTTGGGGGGTGGAGGCACAATGGAATCTATAATAATAAGCAAGGTACCCATTAACCACATAGACTCTATTTCTTATAAAAAACTCAAATATAGATTGGTAGCATCAAATCACTGTGCTATGTAGCAAAATAAATATCAGGAGGAACCAGAATGATGCCATGTGGGACCTTGCTTTCTTTAGTTTTGGTTTAATTGAGGAGTAAAAATTTAGAACAACTGAAAGAGTAGACATCCTTTAAGCAATCTTCACTGAACATTGTTTTTCTAAACTGGACTATGAATTTGAGATTATACAGTGTGACCAGGACCTGGAAAGCTCTTATAATTTTTGCTGACTACAGTCCTATATGTCTTAACAGCAAAGTAGAGAAGCCACCCACCCAAAGAGAAGACCAGCCAACTTAGTCTTAGAAGTGAGCTGATGGTGTATCCTGAAAACCCTTTTCATGAAAAATAATAGGAACTAAGTTGAGATGCCTAAACAAGTAAATATGGGGATGTTTTTAAAGACCCAGGATGTCTCCCAAATTCCAAGGGCAGGAACACTGCAGTCCCAGGAACAAGGGTTTGGCATTCTACAGGGAAATCAAGAAGTCATCATTTCCTAGTTCTTGCGTGTTCTTCTGTGCTCTATTTTCTCTGTCTCTACATTGTTCTCTTTGTCCTCCCCCTCCTCCTCCTTTTCATTCTTCCTTTCTTGTCATCCTTCTCTTTTTTCTCCGCTCTCCTCTATTATCCAAGTTCTCTCCACACTGCCTTCTTCAGGCTCTCCAATTCTTATGTAGACAGACAATCTTCTTGGTATGGCATACCTAAAAATGTTAAGAAAAAATATCAAAACATCTTTCAAGATGCCAAACTGAGTTTGGAAAGCAAGAGAATCCCTTTGAGTGTAGCTATTCTGAGCTGCCTATTGAATGCACACCTATTAGAACGGTCATGGACAAAAGGGCAAGAAATAACAAGTGTTGGCAAGGATGTGGAGAAATGCACCCCAAAGGGTCTGAGGGGAGTCCTGCACCTCACAAAAATACTTGGCCAGTCAGCCAATATCAGAACAAAATGAAGGCTTGTTAACAAGAAGAAGGAAGAATGACTGATACATAAACACACAGTGGTGTCTTCCATACACACATAGCATTCAGCACCATCCAGGACACATTCCCATCCACCTCTCTAGTTTACTTTTCAAATAAAAGCTACTTCTCCGGCATTATCAAATTCTGGAGGAATTGTTTATTTTATCCCACTGGTTTCAGATGTCCACTCCCCTTGCCCATCCATATCTCCTGGCTTCTAGATCCACCATACATTCCTCTTTGGGTTTCTAGATTTCATTTTGCTTAATCCTTACCCAAAACAGGGTAAAAACAAACAAACCTGGGAAATAATAAGTATTATGGATGTGGAACTGAGGTTCAGAGAGGTGATATAACTTGCCCAAATCCAACAGCTAGTAAATGGTGGTCCAGGAATCCAAAGCCAAATCTGCCTGACTTTAGAGCCCATGCATCTAACCACCAGGCCATACATACTGCCTCCAGGTAGATTTTGTTCTAGCCCCTACATGGTGTCTCTTAAACAACAACACACAAAAAAAACCTGTCTTGACTGAGTCTTCAGAAAAAAATACCTCCAGCTGTTCTAAAATTTTGAAATACCTCTAATTTGTATAAGCATACCTCTGAAATCTGGAAGCAGAAAGTCTGCTGCCAGTTAATGACACCTGCATGTGGGATATGCTACATGGAATGGGCTGCCACTGGGAATAAGAGAAAAGGAGATGTGTCTCCTGCCTTCAAAAAAATCATGGTTTCAATGAACAGTTAGAACATCTAAAAAGAGCAATAGATCCTGCTTTCCTAGGGCAACTCATGAACACAGACAAATGAAAATAAAAAATACATTTCCAGGTGAGGCAGTGGAAAAAATGTTGACTTCGCAAAAACCTAAAAGACTTGGGTTTTGAAATAATTTCTGGCACAACTACTCATAAAACTTTGAGAACATTACTCAACCTCTCTGGGCTTTGGTTTTCTCACCCATCCAATGAATTATGTTAACGTCTGCCTCATAAGACCCAGATGAAATAGTGCATGAAAAGGATCTGCGACAATGAGAACTGACTGAATATCTTTTCTTGCTTTATATGTATATACTGTAGTTTAAGGACTCACACAATTCTTAGTAGAAAATGTATGACCTTCATTTAGATGGTTTGGATCCATATCACCCCCTGATCCTGAGAAAGTTATCCTTTCTGATCCTCTTTGAACATAAATTTCTTTTCTTTTTCCATTTGACAAATTCTTATTGAGTTTCTACTATGTTTTAGGCACTAGACTAGACCAGCAGGGTCATGACCAACAGAATCTTCACCCTTTAAGGGCTTAAGGTACTTGTAGTAGGGATAATCACAGCCCCCTCATAGGTGCTTAAGGACAAGGAACACTGTGTGTAGCACACTGCCTGGCACATAGTAGTCCAGTTTGCATTGCAAACCCAGCCCATGAAAGATGAAAGGATGACAAATAGAGGGATAGGAGTCTGGGTTAGTTTTCTACTAATGCTGTAACAAATGACCACAAAGGTAATGGCTAAACACTGGGCTAAAATCAAGGTGTGGGTAGGGCTCCTTTCTGGAGACTCTAAGGGGAGTGATAAGAACTGAACTCTTTTCCCCCGCTGAATTCATATATTGAAGCCCTAACTCCCAATGTGACTATGTTTGGAGATAGAGCTTTAAGGAAGTAGTTAAGGTTAAATGAGATCATAAGGGTGTGGTCCTAATCCAATAGGATTGGTGGCCTGATAAGAAGAGGAAGGGAGAGATCTCTCACCTTATGCACACATACCAAGGAAAGGCCAAGTGGGGGAACAATGAGAAAATACCACCTACAAGCCAGAAAGAGGACTCTTACAGGAACCTAACTGGCAGCCACCCTGATCTTGGACTTCCAGCCTTCAGAACTGTGAGATATTTCTGTGGTTTAGGCCAGTCTATGATAGGAAAAGAGCTTTTTTGTTTGTTTTGTTTTGTTTTTTCCAGATTCTAGAAGTTGCCTACATTTGTTGGCTCATGGCTCTCCTCCTCCAGCTTCAAAGCCAGCAATGTTTTACCTCTCTAACCGCAGCTGAAAAAGTGCTCTATTTTTAAGGATTTGTGTGATTAGATTGAGCCCATCTGGATAATCCAGGATAATCCCCCATGTCAAGGTCCGAAACTCTAATCACATCCTCAAAGTCCCTTTGGCCATGTAAAGTAATATTCACAGTTCCTGGGGACTAGGTCATGGACATCTTTGGGGGGCTATTACTTTACATACCTGAGGGCCCAAGAGGGTCAGTTTGGAGTTGGGTCAAGGACTCTGACAGAATGTCTGAGAAGTGAACAGAAAGGGAGTGCATCTAGCAGAGGAAACAGTCAACAAAACCAAAAGACAACCAATGGAATGGGAGAAGATTTTTGCAAATGACATATCAGATAAAGGGCTAGTATCCAAAATCTATAAAGAATTTATCAAACTCAACACCCAAAGAACAAATAATCCAATCAAGAAATGGGCAGAAGACATGAATGGACATTTTTCCAAAGAAGACATCCAAATGGCCAACAGACACATGAAAAAGTGCTCAATACCACTCGGCATCAGGGAAATCCAAATCAAAACCTCAATGAGATACCACCTCACACCAGTCAGAATGGCTAAAATTAACAAGTCAGGAAATGACAGATGTTGGCGGGGATGCAGAGAAAGGGGAACCCTCCTACACTGTTGGTGGGAATGCAAGCTGGTGCAACCACTCTGGAAAACAGTATGGAGGTTCCTCAAAAAGTTGAAAATAGAGCTACTGTACCACCCAGCAATTGCACTACTGGGTATTTACCCCAAAGATACAAATGTAGTGATCCAAAGGGGTACGTGCTCCCCAATGTTTATAGCAGCAATGTCCACAATAGCCAAACTGTGGAAAGAGCCAAGATGTCCATCACCAAATGAATAGATAAAGAAGATGTGAGATACACACACACACAATGGAATATTATGCAGCCATCAAAAAAACCCAAAAAACAAAAAATGAATTCTTGCCATTTGCAATGACGTGGATGGAACTAGAGGGTATTATGCTAAGCGAAGTAAGTCAATCAGAGAAAGATATGTATCATATGATCTCACTGATATGAGGAATTCTTAATCTCAGGAAACAAACTGAGGGTTGCTGGACTGGTGGGGGGTGGGAGGGATGGTGTGGCTGGGTGATAGACATAGGGGAGGGTATGTGCTATGGTGAGTGCTGTGAATTGTTTAAGACTGATGAATCACAGACCTGTACCTCTGAAACAAATAATACATTATATGTTAAAAAAAAATAAAGAAGGTAGTAGGAAGGGAAAAATAAAGGGGGGGATATCGGAGGGGGAGACAAACCATGAGAGACTATGGACTCTGAGAAACAAACTGAGGGTTCCAGAGGGGAGGGGGATGGGGGGATGGGTTAGCCTGGTGATGGGTATTAAAGAGGGCACGTATTGAATGGAGCACTGGGTGTTATACACAAACAATGAATCATGGAACACTACATCAAAAACTAATGATGTAATGTATGGTGATTAACATAACATAATAAAATAAAATTAAAAAAAAAAGAAAAAGAAAGGGAGTGCATCATGCCTTCTATTTGCAATTCACATGTATACCAGTTTCTCTCCCGCAACAAACACACTCAGCCAAAGAGAGAGAACAGAGGTGGTCTGGCCAGACATTTTCCCCCTCTAGACATGTTTGCGTGGTACATGGTCCCATAATACTTTGAGCTACCCACTCTGGTTTGCTAGTTTCTTTTCTATGGCATATACTTGATTCTGATCATTAGCAAAAGATCATGATACCATGATTTTCAGAAATCTAGCTCTTCCTCTTTAAGTTCATGAACTAAAAAGCATTACTTTTGTGTCCTAATGTCAGGACTGTTCAAGGAGAAAGTGAATCCCAAGATTATTTCCCGGCATTTATCTTCCTGTGGTCACCAGTCCCTCCACATTTTCCTCTGCCTGAACTCTCACCTTCCTCATTGAATCACCTGCGAAAGAAACCTTCAAAATTCCTGCCTTACTATTCAGAGCTCTACTTTTAAAATTTTAAAACCACTTAAATTTTAAACTTAAAAAAAAAACAAACAACTAAACTATTCCCAAGGGGACAACATCTTCAAAATCAAACACACTGTATTAGTTTCCTAGGGTTGCTGTAACGAATGATCATAAACTGGGTCGCTTAAAAATAAAAAACTATTCTCTCACTGTTCTGGAGCAGAAGTCTAAAATCAAGGTGTGTGCAGGGCTATGCTCCTTCCAGCCTCCAGGGAGAGTCCTTTCTTGCCTCTTCCAGTTTCCAATGGCTGCCAGTGATGCTGGGCATTAGGTCACAGATGCAATACTCTAATGTGTCCCTCTGTTGTCACATCGCATTCTCCCTATGGGTCTGTTTTCTCTTCTTATGCAGACACCAGTCACTGGATTAGTCTGCACTCTAATCCAGTATCACCTCATCTTAATTAATTATATCTGCAAAGACCCTATTTCCAAATAAAGTCACATCCTGAGAATACAACACTCCACCGCCGCCGCTGCTGTGACCCGGACTGCGTGCCAGCAGCCCCCGGCCGACAACTCCACCACCATGGAGGACATGAACGAGTACTGCAACATAGAGGAATTCGCAGAGGGATCCAAGATCAACGTGAGCAAGAATCAGCAGGATGACGGTAAAATGTTTATTGGAGGCTTGAGCTGGGATACAAGCAAGAAAGATCTGACTGAATATTTGTCTCAATTTGGGGAAAATGTAGACTATACAATTAAAACAGATCCAGGGACTGGAAGATCTAAGAAGATTTGGATTTGTGCTTTTCAAAGATGCTGCTAGTGTTGATAAGGTTTTGGAACTGAAAGAACACAAATTGGATGGCAAACTGATAGACCCCAAAAGGGTCAAAACTTTAAAAGGGAAAGAACTCCCCAAAAAGGTTTTTGTGGGTGGATTGAGCCCAGATACTTCTGAAGAACAAATTAAAGAATATTTTGGAGCCTTTGGAGAGATTGAAAATATTGAACTTCCCATGGATACAAAAACAAATGAAAGAAGAGGATTTT
Organism: Mirounga leonina; assembly: GCF_011800145.1. NCBI lineage: Eukaryota > Metazoa > Chordata > Mammalia > Carnivora > Phocidae > Mirounga > Mirounga leonina. The sequence goes on from NW_023270374.1 coordinate 6,535,405, forward strand.
GTTTTATCACATATACAGAAGAAGAGCCAGTAAAGAAATTGTTAGAAAGCAGATATCATCAAATTGGTTCTGGGAAGTATGAAATCAAAGTTGCACAACCCGAAGAGGTATACGGGCAGCAACAGCAACAACAAAAAGGAGAAAGAGGTGCTGCAGCTGGTGGACGAGGTGGTACTAGGGGTCGTGGACGAGGTCAGGGCCAAAACTGGAACTAAGGATTTAGTAACTATTATGATCAAGGATATGGAAATTACAGTAGTTTCTATGGTGGTGATCAAAACTATAGTGGCTATGGCGGCTATGATTATACTGAGTATAACTATGGGAACTATGGATATGGACAGGGATATATGCAGACTACAGTGGCCAACAGAGCACTTATGGCAAGGCGTCCCGAGGGGGTGGCAGTCACCAAAACAATTACCAGCCATACTAAAGGAGGATGTTGGAGAAAACAGGAGGAGATTGCTAAAGTTAACCCAGGACATTGAAGATTGGTCTTCTGTTGATCTAAGATGATTATTTTGTAAAAGACTTTCTAGTGTACAAGACATAACTGTGTCCAACTGTACATAGCCGCCAATTAGTTTTCTTTGTTTTTACTTTGTCTTTTGCTATCCGTATTATGACTCAATGTGGATTTATGTTTATACAAATTTTATTCGTATGATTTCATGTTAAACTTCAAATAAATGCTTCCTTATGTGAAAAAAAAAGTCACTGGGGCGCCTGGGTGGCTCAGTCATTAAGCGTCTGCCTTCAGCTCAGGTCATGATTCCAGGTCCTGGGATCAAGCCCCGCATTGGGCTCCCTGCTCCATGGGAAGCCTTCTTCTCCCTCTCCCACTCACCCTGCTTGTGTTCCCTCTCCCGCTGTGTCTCTCTCTGTCAAATAAATAAATAAAATCTTTTAAAAAAAAAAAAAGTCACATCCTGAGGTTCCAGTGAACATAAATTTAGGGGGCGCTATTCAACCCAGAACATACACCCATTACAACTGTTTAACTAAATTGCAGAATGGCTGTCCCTGAAAGGAATTCTGTCTTTAACTTATGCTAGGTGGCTCAAACTATAGCCAGCCTTGAGAATAACACTTTTCTTCACCCCATAATCCCAAAAAGTGATTTAAAGGTCTCAGCCATGCTGGAAGAAGTAGTAGAACATGATTTTACCCTTAGGAGAAAATCAACACCATGGGCCTTTAAATTGGGCAAGTATAAATCAAGTACTCACCCAGTGTTCTCAGGCATAGGGATAGGGTCACTGTTAACCTGAATGGTGTTGGGAATGAGGGGTTAAGTATTTTGGGGAATGTAGAGTTGACTTGTATTTCAGCAGAGCTGGGCTTATAGAACTCGTTGCTTAGTTGGGATAAATGTGCACATTCCCTGTATGAATTTAAATTGCCCCATAATATTGCCTATACTTCTGAAGGTATGCGTAGTTTTCTATGAGCAGGTCAGGAAGAGTTAGTGGGAGCAAGGAAGCCCGTTTTTACTTCATACTTAATGTAGAAATGACAATTAACTGAGCTGGGCTGGGAGAACCCAACATATTCTGGGTGGTCCATCCAACTCCTGGTGTCCTAAAGCCTGGACAACACAGTGCATCTGGATACTGGTTTACTATATTCTAGTACAATTGTCTTATTTGAGGCAGGCAACAAACTCACATTTTAGCACGTAGAGGGTAAATCACTGTAAAGAGGTCTGTATTGGATGGAATGCATCGCCTGGAAAGATAGCTTTTACACTGAGATGAAAAGAGAAATGTCTTCCCTGTCTGAGGCCATGTGGTTGTTGGTGTCCTAAGGCTGAGCAGGGTAGAGGGCATTCCTATTAGGGACAAGTGATCTAGCCCCTTAAGTTTGGCAGCAGCAGATGGGGAGCAGGGTAGGGGAAAAAAATCCAGAGATGGCAAAATGAAAACCACCAAATCAATAAATAGTATTTAGTAAGAATTAATTGTGCATATAAGAACAGTTTGTGAACTGGGATCTTTCAAATTTAAAACTGATATGAAGCTCAGGACATGACATTATAGGGTAGCTTATTCAGTGAAAATGAGGAAGTTGTTTAACCTTTTCATGATTGGTCATTATAATGGGAGTTTCTGGATGGCAGGGAATGGGTTAAAAGTGATCATCATTTTTAGGAAGATGACTTAAGTTTCTTTTTAAAAGAAAATTTAATAATTCATTTTATTTAAACAGATACAGCAAAACTATCATTTCAACATTTATTAATGAGATTTTTTAAAAAGATTTTATTGGAGAAGGGGGGGAAAGATGGCAGAGGAGTAGGGGACCCTATTTCAACTGGTCCCCAGAATTGAGCTGGATATCTACCAGACCACTCTGAGCACCCACGAAACCAGCCTGAGATGTAAGAAGATCTGGATCTCTACAAACAGAATATCACAGGCAGTTGGTTTTGAGGTACGAAGCGGAGAGCTGTGATCCTGAGGGCAGATATCAGAGGATAAACGGTGGTGGGAGGGTGCCTGGACGTGGGGATCCTACACCGTGGGTGAGTGACAGCCTCGCCCGCTGCAGATGGGGCACAGACTTGCAGACCTGTAGCATTGGGAAAGAACTTTAGGGCAGCCCCCGGGGTGGAAAACCAGACCAGCAGGGTCACGCGCACACGAACTGCAGCCCCCCGGACAGAAACCGGAGCCACGGTCACGTGCACGTGAACTGCAGCCTCTGAGATGGAAACCCAGTGCACTGGCGTCCGCTGGTGAACTGCAACCCCCGGGGTGGAATCCCCGAGCGGTGGAGTCGTGCAGATGCCAACTGCAGTCCCCAGGACAGGACCCCAAGCCGTGGAATTGCACGCGCGTACATGCGCGCACGAACTGGGAGCAGCTGGTGGTTTTAGAAGCACAAAGTGCAGAGACGTGCCCCGACCTGGAGGCAGGACTGGGAGTGCTGCAGAGGGGCACACAATCCAGGATGCTGCAGTTTATAGCAGCACAGACAGAAACGGAGATGGTGTGGCCTGGAGAGCCCACTGAAGAACAGACTGAGGTCTCTCTGCTCTGAGGCAGAGGGTTGGAAACGGTCTCTTCTGCTCTGACTCATGGAAGAGACGTGGAAAGCCACCAGGGAAAGGCACCAGAGAACAAAAGCCCCAAAGACTGATTCCCACTGAGCCCATCCCCCACCACAGGGGCGCAGGGCAACTCCGCCCAAGCAGGGTTGCCTGAGTAACAGCGTGGCAGGCCCCTCCCGCAGAAGACAGGCTGGGAAAACAAGAGGCCAGCAACCCTAAGGTCCCAAGAAAACAGGTGCATCTTGCTTGGGTTCTGGTCAATAATTTCGACTCTATACATTCCCTCAAACACCCATCAACAGAATGACTAGGAGGAGGAGCCCCCAAAACAGAAAAGACTCAGAGATTATGACTTATGCTGCAGATTTACAAATGGATGCAGATATAATCAAGATGTCAGAGATGGAATTCAGGCTAGCAATTGTGAAGACAATGGCTAGAATGGAGAAATCAATTAATGGCAACATAGAGTCTCTAAGGGCAGAAATAAAAGGTGAATTGGCAGAACTTAAAAATGTTATCAATGAGATCCAATCCAATCTAGATAATCTAACAGCTAGGGTAACTGAGACAGAAGAGAGAATAAGCGACCTAGAAGACAGTATGATAGATAAAAAGGGAAAAGAGGAGTCCAGGGAAAAACAACTCAGAATCCATGAAAATAGAATCAGAGAAATAAGTGACACCATGAGGTGTTCCAATGTCAGAATTATTGGAATCCCGGAGGGAGTGGAGAGAGAGAGAGGGCTAGAAGATGTATTTGAGCAAATCGTAGCTGAGAACTTCCCTAATCTGGGGAATGAAACAAACATTCGAGTCCTAGAGGCAGAGAGGACCCCTTCTAAGATCAAGGAAAACAGGCCAACACCCCGGCATGTAATAGTAAAACTTGCAAATCTTAGAACCAAGGAAACCATCTTAAGGGCAGTTAGGGGGAAGAGATTCCTTACGTACAGAGGGAGGAACATCAGAATAATGTCAGACATATCCACAGAGACCTGGCCAGCCAGAAAGGCCTGGCAAGACATATTCAGGGTACTAAATGACAAGAACATGCAGCCAAGAATACTTTATCTGGCAAGGCTTTCATTTAGAATGGATGGAGAAATGCAGAGCTTCCATGACCGGCAGAAGTTGAAAGAATATGTGACCACTAAGCTGGCCCTGCAAGAAATATTAAGGGGGGTTCTATAAAAGGAGAAGACCCCAAGAGTGATATACAACAGAAATTTACAGGGACAATCTATAAAAACAACATCTTCACAGGCAACATGATGACAATTAATTCATATCTTTCAATAATCACTCTCAATGTGAATGGCCTAAATGCTCCCATAAAATGGCATACGGTTGCAGATTGGATAAAAAGACAGGACCCATCCATATGCTGTCTACAAGAGACTCATTTTGAACCTAAAGATACATCCAGACTGAAAGTGAAGGGATGGAGATCTATCTTCCATGCCAGCGGACCTCAAAAGAAAGCTGGGGTAGCAATTCTTATATCAGACAAATTATATTTTAAACTAAAGTCTGTAATAAGAGACACAGAAGGACACTATATCATTCTTAAAGGGTCTATCCAACAAGAAGATCTAACAACTGTAAATATCTATGTCCCCAACATGGGAGCAGCCATCTACATAAGCCAACTAACTGTTAACCAAAATAAAGAGTCATATTGATAACAATACGTTAATTGTAGGAGACCTCAATACTCCACTCTCAGCAATGGACAGATCATCTAAGCAGAAAATCAACAAGGAAACAAGAGCTTTGAATGATACATTGGACCAGATGGACCTCATAGATATTTACACAACATTCCACCCTAAAACAACAGAATACTCGTTCTTCTCGAGCACACATGGAACTTTCTCCAGAATAGACCATATACTGGGTCACAAATCAGGTCTCAACTGATACCAAAAGATTGAGATTATTCCCTGCATACTGTCAGACCACAATGCTCTAAAACTGGAACTCAATCACAAGAAAAAATTTGGCAGAAATTCAAATACTTGGAAGCTAAAGACCACTCTGCTCAAGAATGTTTGGGTCAACCAAGAAATCAAAGAAGAACTTAAACAATTCATGGAAATTAATGAGAATGACAACACATCGGTCCAAAACCTATGGGATACTGCAAAGGCGGTCCTAAGGGGGAAATATATAGCCATCCAAGCCTCACTCAAAAAAATAGAAAAATCCCGAATTCACCAACTAATTCTACACCTTAAAGAATTAGAGAAAAATCAACAAACGACTCCTAAGCCATGCATTAGAAGAGAAATAATTAAAATTAGAGCAGAAATCAATGAATTAGAAACCAGAAACACAGTAGATCAGATCAATGAAACTAGAAGTTGGTTCTTTGAAAGAATTAATAAGATTGATAAACCACTGGCCAGACTTATCCAAAAGAAGAGAGAAAGGACCCAAATTAATAAAATTATAAATGGAAGGGGAGAGATCACGACTAACACCAAGGAAATAGAAACAATTATTAGAAATTATTATCAACAACTATATGCCAATAAACTGAGCAATCTGGATGAAATGGAGGCCTTCCTGGAAACCTATAAGCTGCCAAGACTGAAACAGGAAGAAATTGACAACCTGAATAGGCCAATAACCAGTAACGAGATTGAAGCAGTGATCAGACACCTCCCAAAAAACAAGAGTCCAGGGCTTGATGGATTCCCTGGGGAATTCTACCAAACATTCAAAGAAGAAATAATGCCTATTCTACTGAAGCTGTTTCAAAAAAGAGAAACAGAAGGAAAACTTCCAAACTCATTCTGTGAGGCCAGCATTACCTTAATCCCCAAACCAGGCAAAGACCCCATCAAAAAGGAGAATTTCAGACCGATATCCCTGATGAATATGGATTCCAAAATCCTCAACAAAATTCCAGCTAATAGGATCCAATAATACATTAAAAGGATCATCCACCACGACCAAGTGTGATTTATCCCCGGGATGCAAGGGTGGTTCAACATTCGCAAATCAATCAATGTGATAGAACACATTAACAAGAGGAGGGAGAAGAACCATATGATCCTCTCAATTGATGCAGAAAAAGCATTTGACAAAATACAACATCCTTTCCTGATTAAAACTCTCCAGAGTATAGGGATAGAGGGAACATTCCTCAAGCTCATAAAATCCATCTATGAAAAACCCACAGCGAATATCATCCTCAATGGGGAAAAGCTGAGAGCCTTTCCCTTAAGATCAGGAACACGTCAAGGGTGCCCACTCTCACCACTGTTGTTCAATATAGTACTAGAAGTCCTAGCAATAGCAATCAGACAACAAAAAGAAATAAAAGGTATTCAAATTGGCAAAGAAGAAGTCAAACTCTCTCTTTTCACAGACGACATGATACTTTATGTGGAAACCCAAAAGACTCCACCCCCAAATTACTAGAACTCATCCAGCAATTCAGTAATGTGGCAGGATACAAAATCAATGCACAGAAATCAGTTGCTTTCTTATACACTAACAACACAACTGTAGAAAGAGAAATTAGAGAAACAATTCCATTTACAATAGCACCAAAAACTATAAGATACCTCAGAATAAACCTAACCAAAGAGGTAAAGGATCTATACTCTAAGAACTACAAAACACTCATGAAAGAAATTGAAGAAGACACAAAAAGATGGAAAAATATTCCATGCTCATGGATTGGCAGAATAAACATTGTTAAAATGTCTATGCTACCCAGAGTAATCTATACCTTCAATGCCATCCCAATCAAAATTCCAATGACATTTTTCAAAGTGCTGGAACAAACAATCCTAAAATTTGTATGGAATCAGAAAAGACCCCGAATCGCCAAGGAGATGTTGAAAAAGAAAAACAAAGCTGGGGGCATCACGTTGCCTGATTTCAAGCTATATTACAAAGCAGTGATCACCAAGACAGCATGGTACTGGCACAAAAACAGACATATAGACCAATGGAACAGAATAGAGAACCCAGAAATGGACCCTCAACTCTATGGTCAAATAATCTTTGACAAAGCAGGAAAAACATGCAATGGAAAAAAGGCAGTCTCTTCAATAAATGGTGCTGGGAAAATTGGACAGCCACATGCAGAAGAATGAAACTCGACCATTCTCTAACACCATTCACAAAGATAAACTCAAAGTGGATGAAAGACCTCAATGTGAGACAGGAATCCATCTAAATCCTAGAGGAGAACATAGGCAGTAACCTCTTTGACATCGGCCACAGCAACTTCTTTCAAGATACATCTCCAAAGGCAAGTGAAACAAAAGCAAAAATGAACTTTTGGGAATTCATCAAGATAAAAAGCTTCTGCACAGCAAAGGAAACAGTCAACAAAACAAAGAGGCAACCCACGAAATGGGAGAAGATATTTGCAAATGACACTACAGATAAAGGGCTGGTATGCAAGATCTATAAAGAACTTCTCAAACTCAACACCCAAAAAACAAATAATCAAGTCAAAAAGTGGGCAGAAGAGATGAACAGACACTTCTATGAAGAAGACATACAAATGGCTAACAGACACATGAAAAAATGTTCATCATCATTAGCCATCAGGGAAATCCAAATCAAAACCACACTGAGATACCACCTTACACCAGTTAGAATGGCAAAAATGGGCAGGGAAAGAAACAACAAATGTTAGAGAGGTTGTGGAGAAAGGGGAACCCTCTTACACAGTTGGTGGGAATGCAAGTTGGTACAGCCACTTTGGAAAACAGTGTGGAGGTTCCTCAAAAATTTAAAAATAGAGCTACCCTATGACCCAGCAATTGCACTACTGGGTATTTACCCCAAAGACACAGATGTAGTGAAAAGAAGGGCCATATGCACCCCAATGTTCATAGCAGCAATGTCCACAATAGCCAAACTGTGGAAAGAGATGAGATGCCCTTCAACAGATGAATGGTTAAAGAAGATGTGGTCCATATATACAATGGAATATTACTCAGCCATCAGAAAAGATGAATACCCAACTTTTACATCAACATGGATGGGACTGGAGGAGATTATGCTAAGTGAAATAAGTCAAGCAGAGAAAGTCAATTATCATATGGTTTCACTTATTTGTGGAACATAAGGAATAACATGGAGGACATTAGGAGAAGGAAGGGAAAAATGGGCAGGGGGAATTGGACGGAGAGATGAACCATGAGACTATGGACCTGAGAAACAAACAGGGTTTTAGAGGGGAGAGGGGAGGGGGGATTGGTTAGCCCGGTGAAGGGTATTAAGGAGGGCACGTACTGCATGGAGCACTGGGTGTTATACAAAAACAATGGATCATGGATCACTACATCAAAAACTAATGATGTATGGTGACTAACATAACATAATAAAATTAAAAAAAAAAAGTAAAAAAAAAAATTTATTTATTTATTTGAGGGAGAGAGAGGAGCAGAGGTGATGGGAGGGAGGCAAAGGGAGAAGCAGACTCCCCACTGATCAGGGATCCTGACCTGAGGCTTGATCCCAGGACCTGTGAGATCATGACCTGAGCCGAAGGCAGCGACTTAACCGACTGAGCCAACCGGGTGCCCCTATTAATGAGATTTTTTTTCATTTTTTCATAATAGATCTTTGAAATCCAATGTGCATTTTATGCTTATAGCACATCTCAATTTTTTTTAATTGAAATACAGTTGACACACTGTGTTTCATTAGTTTCAGGTGCAACATAGTGACTCAACAAGTCTATAGACTTAACATTTGTTTTATGATTATCAGAGGTATTTACAAGGAATGGCCCAAGTTAAGTTGCACTTGTTTTGCCAAATAAGTAAATTAAATTTCACTTATGTGGCTTAGGTGGTTTTGTCTGCTCAAGGAATTCTTAAATCCAGCCTCTATTCTGTAGTTGACTTTAACACCCCTAACAGAGGACCTACACTGGGACCAGATGTCTCTAAGTATAGACACATGTAGAATTGTAATTATAAGCAATTCTACATTGTTCATCACTCCCTTACCTCTGAATGCTCATCTTATCAATCATGGTCCAGTCAGAAGATAGAAACCAAACTGGTTCACTTCATGAGGAGAACTTAGTATAAAGAATTGTTCACTAGGTCTTGGAGAACTGAAAAGGCAGAAAGAGATCATGGAGGTCATGGAGGAACACACGACAGAGGCTGGAATTACTATAACATACATGCTGAGAGGAGAGATCCCAGGCAGGTAAAACTCATACTACTGAGGAGGGGACATCAGGAGGCTGACATTCATGTCCCTCATCTTGCAGGAGGGTTCCTGTGGGGCTGGATGGAGTCCTCTGAGGAGAGGACACTGACCAGCAGGTGCCTGTGTCTCTGAGGGGGACATGAGAAGGCTGGTTCTGTGGGCATTGGGAAAACTGCCAACTAGACCCAGCTGCCAGAGGAACAAACCATCGATGGCACTGTGGAGAGCAGGGTGGGACACTGTTGACAGGGGCCAGAAACACATAAGGAAGATCCTTTTCCTTCCAGCCTGCAGTCTCCTGCTCATGCCCTAGTGATGAAGCCTAACCGCTGTCTGAGCAGAGACGGGTCTCAGCCCAGCACACCCAGCAGAGTATAGAAGGGATCTGGGACACAATAGCTTTGTCGCTGGCACAGTCCACCCCTTTGGCTACTCAGCATTCACATACAGCCCCTTACACATATCCTGTACATCAGCTAGAGAACTCCATGTGTCCACCTACAAAGTTGCAACTACTTTGTATAACTCAGATAACTCAACCCTCTCCCTAAGATGAGGAGACCCAAAGTCTCCAGGGTCACTGTGTCCAATTCTAAGTAGTTTGAAATCAGGGCCTTGACAGCCACAGAGCTCAAGGCAGGCTGAGTGGGGAAGCAGAATGTCTGTATTCACCAAGTGGCCTCTCTGATCTTGAGAGTCTTTTACACATGATTTCTTTTTCTTCTTTTTTTTAACAAACGATTTCTAACTTTTTCTTGGTTCTTGTCTTTCTGCTTTGTATTTCATTCAGGAATCGAGAGGAGAGCACTCTAGTTCAATACCCATAAAAAGGACCCCCAGCCCATGTCTCCTGGTGAATGAAAATGCCAGACTGAAATTTCAAAGGCTATGAACTCACCTCTCTTTTGGCTGATCTTTTAATAGTAACTGATTCTTTCCTGAGGTAGTCTGGGGTTCTTATGACCCTGGAACCTCTAAGAGTTTCAGAACAGTTCATGAAAGGACAAATATGAAAAGAAGCTCTTCCTCAACAGCAAATAGTTTTTAAAATTATGTCTACATTTTATGCCTTAAAAATTCTAAAACATTGGCTATTAAAGTGAGGCTGCAAACTGGCAACCTAAATGTTGTCCATAGTCACTTCTGGTTTGGTGAGCACAATGTTTTGCTTCATTTTTAAAAAATAAATCTGAACATCATTGGAAAAGACACATGGTTTTTAGTCTGCCATAGTCACCACAAGTCCCTAATGCCTCACTCTGGTCAATATACTTGCTGGTTACGGCCATGCAGTTTTCAGCTTGCAGTAGTTAAACTCAGACTAAAGGTCAATTCTTTCTGAAGGCGGCCTGGGTGACCACCATAGACTCACTAAACTAAAGACATCTAGGGGCACCTGGGTGGCTTAGTCGGTTAAGTATCTGCCTTCAGCTCGGGTCATGATCTCAGGGTCCTGGGATCGAGCCAAGCGTGAGGATCCCTGCTCGGTGGAGAGTCTGCTTCTCCCTCTCTCTCTGCCGCTCATGCTCTCTCTGTCTTTCTCTCCCTCGCTCACACTCTCTCAAATAAATAAAATCTTAAAAAACAAACAAACAAAAAACAAACAACTAAAGACATCTGGTCCACCCTCCTGCCTCCAAGCAGAGTCAGTCTGTGATCACTGGCAAAGCTCAGGGACAAAGGGGTCCTGTTCTAAGAAGCCAGCATCAGAACCCCAGGAAGAGTTTTAAAGAAGAGCAGCTCAGTGAGTGCATTCCTTAAGCTAGTCAAGAGGATGTGTGAGATGCATTTCTTGGTGTGGGTTTTGAGCTCAGCTAAACAAAACATTACGCAAGGCAACAACTTAAGAGACTCTATATTCAGGTGGGTTAGAAAGTGTGTCTCCTTATTAACAATGCAACAGTTAATCTCCCTGGGGAAACTCCCTGTCCCTACCCTTCAGGGTAAACTGGAACCAATCTTGACAATCAACAATAATTTTCTCTTTGAGTTTAAGTAGTCTCCATTTAGTTTATAACAGCCTCTTTCAAATAAATGCTTGCATCTTCCAAATTCTGCCCCTCCTCCCTCTCTTCCCTACTATGGCACCTACGAACAAGGAAATCCTTATCTTGTCCTTGGGAAAGCTGCTGTAGGAGGTCCTTGTGCTGTTGTTCTTTGGAGCCCCTTGCCTGTGGGCTTGACAGCATCCTCCCTGGGGATATCCCTTCTGAAGACTACACTGGCTGAACCTGAAGGCTAGGTGAGCTTCTGTACTTACCATGCCCAGTCTGGGATCTCCCTGGCACTACACATCTCCCTGAGGATTGCCTGTGCAGCCAAAGTAATGCTATGTATTCACTGAGCATTTCATTTATCACCAGGGCACACAGGAAGACTGCATTTCCCAGACTCCCTTGCAGGCAAGTCTGGCCATGTGACTAGTTCTAGCCAATAGGATGTGGATAGAATGACCGATGCCTCTTCTGAGATTGGCATTCAGTTACTGGGTCACTTTACTGTCACCACAGTGATCCCCATGTAAGTTCATTGCTGGCACTGTCAACTTCTTTCCACATCCTTCCACCAGATGTGGAGCTAGTGCATCACGTCCTTGCCACAGGGAAGACAAGGAGAGTCTTGAAGCCGAACTGAGGCTCTCTTTCTGTCTCATCATGCCTCTGGATCTTTGCTGTTGCGGGTGCAGTAGCTGCCTGGGAAGCGGCCTCCTTCCACATTTCCAAAGGGAAATGAGGCAAATGCCCTCAGTTTTCAGTTGTGCCCTCAACCTATCCAAGAATTCAACCCAGAAAGCAGGGATACTTACATCGCACCACTTGCTTTCCCATGCAACAAAGCTACAAGTTGACATTCAAAGGAAAGGCAGCTTCCACACGAACCTACCACTACATCCTACCAGGTCTGGGCCACATTATATTTAGGCTAACCTGGCACACTCACCTTGAACCAATCCAGTGAAAATTCTCCTCAGTTAACTCAGTGTGTTTCGGGTGAATGTGTAGCCCACTCATTCTCTGCCCTTCCAAGGCGTTTGAGTGGTGTTTCAGGCAGAGGCTTCCTGCTGAGGGAAGAGTGGGGATCTGTGGCTCCTCTGACCTCCTTGGAGAGGTCCCTACTCCATCTGTTCTCTAAGCACCCTGTTTGCACTGGAGCCTGAAACTGTGGCCCACAAACTCTCCGTCCAGCTCCTGAGCCCTGTCAGAGCCTGTTGATTGGTTTCCCAGCCCAGCCCTCTCTGGTTCAGAAATCTGTTTGGAAGTCACAGTAAGTCGCCAGCCTAGGTGGCCTTCCCTGTGGCTCTTGTCCACCAGTCACTTTGCCCCAACATGGCTACTCCTCTGTCAGCTTCCCCAAGGATTCATTGCTGATTCTCCACACACAGAAGCTGATGGATATGTCTGGATCCTAACCCTGCCACATGGGAACCAAGGCCTCCTGGAAGTGCAAACTCAAATTCTCTTCTCCCCCTTTGCTTAATCAGAAGACCTAACACTCCAAGTGAGAAACATGGCCAATGTCCCTCTCCTTCTAAGTAGCCACCTGACCTAGGGTAGGAGGAGGGTCAGGATATATATATCTCACTATCTTCCCTGTCACCACCTCTTCTTCCCACAGGTCCCTGAGGAGCCTCCATTTCTACTTCCTGTCAGCCAGGACATCCTTACATCAAAGCCTGCCTCCTGGAAGGGCATCTCTCCTTCCCCTTTCACCTGGCTGTTTTTGCAAAATGGCTACTGGGTAATATACAAGGGATAGAAATAAAAAATCTTACTGTTTTTTTACTTTCAAAACATTATTCTCCCAGAAGCGTATTTTTAAGTGGGGAGAGGGGCAGGAGAGAGGGAGAGAATCTTAAGCAGGCTCCACACCCAGTGTGGAGCCCAATGGTGGGGGTGGGAGGGCTCTGTGCTGGGCTCAATATGGGGCTCAATCTCACAACCCTGAGATCATGACCTGAGCCAAAATCACGAGTCAGACACTTAACCGACTGAGCCACCCAGGAGCCCCTCTCCCAGAAGCATATTGATGGCAATGAAGTTTGGACCAAAGACCCTGATTATTTTACCATGGAAAGAATGATTTATTCCCCTCAATATTTTTATTTTGATAAATATAGCATTTCTCAGCACAAACACAAACACATTGACTGATTCTTCAACCATGCAGTGCTATAGGAGAGCTCTAAATGTGCAGATAATTCAGGTGGTCTCCCCAACAGCTGGTTGTCTCCACCTGCTCACACCTTCCCAGAGGCAGAGGCTCTACCCACCCTTGGGTGCTTTGCTCCCCTCAGGACATGGCCATAAAGCCTGGTGGCAGTCAGGCTAGTCAGGTCCCCAGTATGATGGCTAGTCCCCAAGTTGGGAGACCAGTAACCAAGACGTCTGCAGCTGAGTATGTTTCAATGTTTAAGTACATGTTCCTAAAGCCCAGAGTGTCCAGTGGTTCTCAGGATTAGGATCCTGTCAACACAGCTAAATCAGTCTGATGCCCATCTGCACTCTTTTTCATTTTGTCACTTGATCCCACAGAAATGGCCATCCTTCAGTAATTCTAAATTTCGAGTTTTCAGTTTTTCCAGTTTTTCCAGGCCACAAATTTTAAAAATGTATCTCACCAGAGTCCAGCTGAGTACAACCTTCACCCTCCCTCTGCCCTAACTGCTGCGTGTGCCTTGGAAGCTTCACAGCTGTCACTCAGCCCCACATCACTGCCCCTCCTTGCATTGCTCACTCAGCTGGAGAAGCTCCCTAGGCAGCACCAAGTTCAGTCCTCTGTTTCATTTCACCCAGGCCACTTGTGCCCCCAGCCTGCCTTTTAATTAGACATTAAAACAAACAAACAAAACCAAAACATGGTGTTTGGGTGGCTCAGTCAGTTTAGCAGCTGCCTTTGGCTCAGGTCATGATCCCAGGGTGCTGGGATCGAGTCCCACATTGGGCTTCCTGCTAAGCAGGGAGTCTGCTTCTCCCTCTGCCCACCCACCCCCACCCCCACTCATGCTCGCACTCTCTCTCTCACTCTCTCTTTCAAATAAATAAATAAATAAATAATATTTAAAAAACCCCACTAAGTCAAATATTTTGACCTGCAAGCCCCTTCTCCTTCTTAATTACAGGTCATTGCATAAAAGGTTGGAATGAAAAGAGTATGGACTTTGGAAAGAAACAAACCTGAGTTTAAATTCTGGCTTCACCATTTACCAGCTGTGTTACCTTGGGCAAGCCACTTAAGCTCTCTCTGTCAGGTTGCTTAACTCTATAGCAGCAGGATGGTGGAGGTAGGCAGACCTCCATTCTTTCTGCCAGGGGGAAAGAAGCTCACTGAGGTTGGAGCTATAGATCCCATGTGGATAAGAGAGGACTGCTGTGGTTGTTTGGATGCACGTACAATGTAAGCCAGGCTCAGAAAAGGGTCAAATGATCCTTAACCCAGTGATGCTAGGGATATTGGTAAGGAGGGAGGAGCACCATTCTTTGTAAGAGACTAGACTTTGCTGTATCTGGGCAAAAAATAGTGCCCATCTTGGTTAGTGAGCTTTCTTCTTAAGTAACTAGTCAGGAAATCTGTGGGGGGTTATAAAACTGGTGGCAGAGGTACCACCCCTCCAGTCTGGCCCTGCCCATGTTCTCCTTTACAGAGTGAACAGTGCTCAGGTCAAAGAGAAGCCACATCTGTACATGATGAAACTTGTTTTTGCAAGTCATAGGAGAGCCTTACACAGAGATGGGATTTCCCAAGGGAAGGAAATGGGACACAGAGCTCTAAGGTCTGAGCTGTGTGACTGCAGGGACAGGAGGAAGGTTGGGAGAGAGGGCAGCCATAGCCCTCCTCTGAAGGCTCGGAGTGCATGGCCCTTGTGCAGGGAGGGGGTGGTGGAGCCCACTCTTTTCTCCCATACTGCCCTGAGAGAGCATCTTCATAACCCTTCATATAATGAGGTTACACACACTCAGGCTGACCCACAGGGCATTTCTCTGAGGAAGACAGGCAAAGGAATAAGTACTGGGGGAAGAAAGAGCAGAGATGGAGGTCTGCAGGCCATTGCCCTCCTGCCTGAAGGATAACTAGATGGAGTCACCATCTCAGCAGCAGTCAAGGTGCTTATGGACCAGCAAAGATAGAAAGTTTCCCCAAGGAGTGAAGAGATAAAACTGAATTCATCATTGTCCCCAGTAGATTGGTAAGGAGCACCTTGGTGGGCAGAAACAGTCTCCTTCCACACCTAAGTGATAGGAGCAAAAACGTGAGGATGGGAAGGAGTGGCAAGCTTTATTTGATCACTGACCCAACTCAGCATTCTTTGGAGCTGGTGCATCTCTCAAGCCATAATGAACTAATGGATCTAAACAATGACCATCAGTGGCTACCAATATCACTAAAACAGAGGTGCCAGATAACGAGAACATCACCATACGTGAAGTAGTCTTGCCAAAAACAATCGAACTTGAATCTGATTGAACCTCTAGACTCAACAGCCAATTTACAAGGAATACAGGAGACAGAGAAACATGTCAACCAGCATCATGGGTAACAGTCAGTGAAATCCAGAATGTGCCAAATCCTACAGGGTGAACAACTAGTTTCTTCACAAATAAATTACAAGGAAAGAGTATGGAGGGAAAACCTATAGAATAAGAGGCTTTAAATACCTATCAACCAGGGGGTGCCTGGGTAGATCAGTAGGTTACACAGCTGCCTTTGGCTCAGATCCTGATCTCAGGGTCCTGGGATCAAGTCCCAAGTTGGGCTACCCACTCAGCAGGGAATCTGCTTCTCCCTCTGGCCTTCCCTACCCCCCAACTCACGTGTGCGCACTCTCTCTCTCTCTTTCAAATAAATAAAATCTTTAAAAATAAATAAATAGATAAATAAATAAATAAATAAATACCTATCAACCAGCATGTAGACCTTATTTGGTTCCTAATTCAAACAAAAAAAAATTGTTAAAAATTATAACTCATGAAATAAAGGGAAATCTGAATACTGACTACTTATTTGATGCTATTAAGGAATTATTGGACATTTCTTAGGTGCGATAATTGTATAGCAGTTATGTGTTTTTTTACAAGTTTTATTTATTCAGAAGTACTGTGTAATCAGGAATTTAACCTTGCCTTAAGAGAAATCTGGCTTTTGCCCTCAGCTTCTGAAAGATAATCTCTCAACCCTTGGAATGTCATGCTTAATAGGAGGGTCTTTGTCTGGGGTTGGGGCTGGCCATACCAACAAATCTAACAATATGAATTATGATGGGGTTTTGAGGTATGCAGTATCAACTCAATCTCCCGAGGGGCTGAAGACTGAGGTCAACCATACGGGCAGTTAACCAGGGGGCCCCAGTAAAGATTCTGGACTCCAAGGCTCAAGTGAACTTCCTGGTTGCCGGGACTCTTCATATTGTCACACATCAATGCCAGGAAAATAAGGCTGTCCATGACTCCATGGGGAAGACATCTGGAAGCTCCATGTTTGGAACTCTCCTGGACCCTGATCTATGTAGTTCTACCCTTGGCTGATTTTAATCCTTTGCCTGTAATAAACCAGTACCCTCTCTAATTTTGCAGTGGGTGTCCAAAGTGAGGGTGGTCTTGGGCATACTGTGTGCCCTCCAATGTCACAGATATATACTGTATTATTTATAAATGAAATGATATGATATGATACCTGGGGTATATGGATCAGGGTATAGAAGGAGTAGACTTATCCACAGATTGAAGGCCCTTGTATGTTCAATATCCCCTATCATTGAAGTTTAATGAATTTAGCTAGTCTGTCCAGGCAAATGTCCGCAGTTCAGGAAATAGAGATTTGCCTTCCCATCTCCACCGTTTCTTTTTTTTTTTTTTTTTTAAGATTATTTATTTATTTATTTATTTGACAGAGAGAGAGATAGTGAGAGCAGGAACAGAAGCAAGGAGAGGGGAAGAGGGAAAAGCAGGCTTCCCACTGAGCAAGGAGCCCAATATGGGGCTCCATTCCAGGACCCTGGGATCATGACCTGAGACAAAAGCAGATGCTTAATGACTGAGCCACACAAGTGCCCCCCATCTCCACCATTTCTTTAGGACTTCTGATCCCCACTGCCAAATCTTGGATTTACAGGTGGAGAGGGATCCATGCGGGTGGCTGAAGACCAACCAAAGCCTTGGGCACAAGCAGTCATCAGTCCTGATTAGCAGGTACTTGGGGATCAGCTGGCTGTTGAGGGGAAGTCCTCACTGGACATCTGAGGACAGTTAATTAAAGCCTTGATGCAGGTGGTGCCTGTTGAATGGAGTCAGGCATGTGTAGCATACTCACAGCTCCCCATTCTTGAACAAAGCCCCTCAGGGTGACAGTGCTGGGTGGTGGAGTGCCTTGCTCTGACAAGCATCTGCACACCACATTCTGTATGGAAATCCATACTGTATGATAGCACTTGTCTCCTAGGAGGTAAATTACAGAAGACCAGGTGAGCACTCTCTGTGGTAAGTGATGTGTGGACCTGACCTCAGAAAAGCCAGTTCTATGGTCGGGAGATAGGGGCTCAAGGAGGCAGGGATTCCTTAGAAGCCATTATTAGGTTCAAGGGTGGGGCAGGGTTCCATGTTATTCCAGTGCCAGTGGCAATTCCAGAAAAGAAAGCTCTGGCATCCAGCACCCAGAGTTCCAGAGTAGATGGCAGTGGCATCAGCTCCTGCATGCATCCACACAGATGGCAAAAGTGGTGGTGTCAGGTCCAACATTCAGGACACACATCTCGTCCCATCCTGGCTACTCCTTTGTTATGACTGTGGCTAAGGGTCTAGCCTTCTCAATTCTATTAGCTTCTTTCCATTTTCTGATCATGGTTCCATAGACTGTCTCTAAATTTTATCAGCTACTCAATACCCAATCAATAAAGTCTTCTACTGCTTAATTTAACTGAGCTCAGTGTCTGTCTGTAACCAAGACTCTGGACCAATTCCATAGCCCTTTGCCCGTAGTTCACTCATTCCTGGCCCTGTGGCCCCATTGAGTCCTGTCTGCTTCCTCTGGGGTCCACTGACCCTTGCACATCTCTGTCTCCTCTGTCTCTTCTCACTGTGCCTATCCAAACAGGTCTTTCATAGTCTGGGCAGAGTAAATTCTGTCTCCTCTAAGCTGCAAATGTTTCAGTATGCTACTTTGTAAGGGCAGGACCTTTTGAAATCAAGTGAAGGAAACTCTGATTTAGAATTGTCAAAAAAACACCTCCAGAGAAGCAAGATGGCAGAGGAGTAGGAGACCTAAATTTTGTCTGGTCCCAGGAATTCAGCTAGACAGGGGTCAAACCATTCTGAACACCTACAAACTCAACAGGAGATAGAAGAAAAGAATAACAACAACTCTCTGAACAGAAAAGCAACCACTTTCTGGAAGGTAGGATGTGCGGAGAAGTGAGAAGTGAATCCGATGCAATATTCGGGAAGATAGACGGCGGGGGAGGGCGTCTCCATCAGCCACTACCTGCAAGTGATAGAGCAGTGGAGCACAAAATTGGAACTTTTTGCTCTGCTGAGGGTCGTCGCTCCAGTGGCTAAACGGGGGGTGGAACCCTCTTTGTGATAGTGTGGTCTCAGGACCCTCAGGGTCAAAGAAAGACTGGGGGTGCCTCAGTGTGGCAGAGCTCCCAGGTATCAGAGCAGGGAAGCCGACTGCAGAGATGAAGCCGAGGAGCAGGCTCTCAGCTTGGGGTTGCCATAAACCGTGATCCACGGAACAGTCGGGCCACTGCTCTTCCAGCAGGGACCCAGCAAGCGGCAGATCTGGGGAGAAGACCCTTCCTCCCCCGGGAGGAGTGGCATGGGAGCGGACTGCAGGGATCTACTGGGTTTGGAGACTCCACATGGGGTCCTGTGCCAGAGATAGAAATGCTCGGTCACAGGCTGGGTGGGCACGGAGTGCAGCGGGAGACCGGGGAGACGGGAGTGACTGACTGCTTTTCCTCTGGGGGCACACTGAGGAGTGGGGCCCTGCATTCTCAGCTCCTCCAGCGTGGACATTGGGGGGCCACAATTTCACTCTCATCCTCCAAAGCTGTATGAATAGCTTGCAGGGAACAAAAGTCCCAAGAGTAACCCCGAGCAGATTGCTAAGCCTGGACGGGCAAGGGTAGGGCAATTCTGCCTCTGGCAAAGACTGTTGAGAACCACAACAACAGGCCCCTCCCCCAGATGATCAGCAAGAACAGCCAACCAAGACCAAGTTTACTCATCAATGAGAACAGCAGAACGCCAGCACTAGGGGAATACAGCACATAGAATTCATGGCTTTTTTCCCATGATTCTTTATTTAGTCTTTCAAAGGTAATTTTTTTTTAACTTTCTTTTTCTTTTTCTTTTTTTTTTTTTGAATTTTTCTTTTTCCCGTTTTCAACCGACATCTTATCAATCCCCTTTTTAAAAATCTTTTTCATTTTTCATTTTTAGAGTCATATTCTATCCCTTCATAGTAGTTAATCTTATTTTTGGTATAAATATATAAGTTCTTCTCTCTTTAAATTGTGGGATACAGTTTCTTCTAACAGACCAAAATGTACCCTAAATCTCTAGTGTATGGCTTTGTTCTAATCTCCTGCCTGATCACATTCTCTCCCTTTTTTTTTTAAATCCTCTTCTTTCTTTTTCAAACAACTTCTTATCTTATAAATTCCTTTTATAAAATCTTTTATAATTTTCATATTTACAGTCATATTCCATCCCTTCATCGTATTTACCCTTATTTTTGTACCTAAGTTTTTCTTTCTTTAAAATTTTGGGAAGCACTTTCTTCTAACAGACCAAAATACGCCCAAAATCTAGAGGGTGGCACTGATCTATGCACCAGCCTGATCATATTTGATCATATTCTTTTTTTTTTAATCTTTTTTCTTTTTCTTTCTTTTTCTTTTTTCTTTCTTTCCCTTTCTTTTCCCCTGGTTTCAGGTCTTTTCTGATTTGTTTAGTGTATATTTTTCTGGGGTCATTGTTACCCTGTTAGCATGTTGTTCTCTCATTCATCTACTGTCCTCTGGACAAAATAACAAGATGGAAAAAATCAACTCCAAAAAAAGAACAAGAGGCAGTACCAAACGCCAGGGACCTACTCAATATGGACATAAGTACGATGTCGGAATTAGAGTTCAGAATGATGATTTTAAAGATACTACCTGGGCTTGAAAAAGCATGGAAGATATTAGAGAAACCCTTTCTGGAGAGATAAAAGAACTAAAATCTAACCACGTCAAAATCAAAAAGGCTATTAATGAGGTGCAATAAAAAATGGAGGCTCTTGGGGCGCCTGGGTGGCTCAGTCATTAAGCGTCTGCCTTCGGCTCAGGTCATGATCCCAGGGTTCTGGGATCGAGCCCCGCATCGGGCTCTCTGCTCTGCGGGAAGCCTGCTTCTCCCTCTCCCACTCCCCCTGCTTGTGTTCGCTCTCTCGCTGTGTCTCTCTCTGTCAAATAAATAAATAAAATCTTAAAAAAAAAAAATGGAGGCTCTAAATGCTAGGATAAATGAGGCAGAAGAGAGAACTAGTGATAGAGAAGACCAAACGATGGAAAATAAAGAAGCTGAGAAAAAGAGAGATAAACAACTACTGGATCATGAGGGCACAATTCGAGAGATAAGTGATACCATAAGATGAAACAATATTAGAATAATAGGGATCCCAGAAGAAGAAGAGAGACAGAGAGGGGCAGAAGGTATATTGGAGCAAATCATTGAAAAGAACTTCCCTAATTTGGGGATGGAAAACGGCATCAAAATCAAGGACACACAGAGAACCCCCCAAAATCAGTAAAAATAGGTCAACACCTCAAAACCTAATAGTAAAACTTATGAGTCTCAGAGACAAAGAGAAAATCCTGAAAGCAGCTCGGGACAAGAGATCTGTAACCTATAATGGCAGGAATATTAGATTGGCAACAGACCTATCCACAGAGACCTGGCAGGCCAGAAAGGACTGGCAGGATATATTCAGAGCACTAAATGAGAAAAATATGCAGCCAAGAATACTATATCCAGCTAGTCTGTCATCGAAAATAGGAGAGATAAAAAGCCTCCAGGACAAACAAAAACTAAAGGAATTTGCAAACACGAAACCAGCCCTACAAGAAATATTGAAAAGGGTCCTCTAAGCAAAGAGAGAGCCTAAAAGCAACATAGACCAAAAAGGAACAAAGACAATATACAATAACAGTCACCTTACAGGCAATACAATGGCACTAAATTCATATCTTTCAATAGTTACCCTGAATGTAAATGGGCTAAATGCCCCAATCAAAAGACACAGGCTGTCAGATTGGATAAAAAAACAAGGCCCATCGATATGCTGTCTGCAAGAGACTCATTTTAGAACCAAAGACACCCCCAGATTGAAAGTGAGGGAATGGAAAATGACTTACCATGCTAATGGACAACAAAAAAAAGCGGGGCTGGCAATCCTTATATCACACAAATTAGATTTTAAACCAAAGACTGTAATAAGAGATGAGGAAGGACACTATATCCTACTTAAAGGGTCTATCCAACAAGAAGATCTAACAATTGTAAATATCTATGCCCCAAACATGGGAGCAGCCAATTATATAAGCCAATTAATAACACAAGCATAAAAACACATTGACAACAATACAATAATAGTAGGGGACTTTAATATCCCCCTCACTGAAATGGACAGATCATATAAGCAAAAGATCAACAAGGAAATAAAGACTTTAAATGATACACTGGACCAAATGGACTTCACAGACATATTCAGAACATTCCATCCCAAAGCAACGGAATACACATTCTTCTCCAGTGCCCATGAAACATTCTCCAGAATTGATCACATCCTAGGTCATAAATCAAGTCTCAACTGGTACCAAAAGATTGGGATCATTCCCTGCCTATTTTCAGACCACAATGCTTTGAAACTAGAACTCAATCACAAGAGGAAAGTCAGAAAGAGTTCAAATACATGGAGGCTAAAGAGCAACCTACTAAAGAATGAATGGGTCAACCAGGAAATTAAAGAAGAATTTAAAAAATTTATGGAAGCCAATGAAAATGAAAACACAACTGTTCAAAATCTTTGGGATACAGCAAAGGCAGTCCTAAGAGGACTTGTTTCTCAAGAAACAAGAAAGGTCTCAAATACACAGCCTAACCCTACACCTAAAGGAGCTGGAGAAAGAACAGCAAATAAAGCCTAAACCCATCAGGAAAAGAGAAATAATAAAGATCAGAGCAGAAATCAATGAAATAGAAACTAAAAGAAGAGTAGAACAGATTCTGGTTCTTTGAAAGAATTAACAAGATTGATAAACCCCTGGCCAGACTTATCAAAAAGAAAAGAGAAATGACCCAAATCAACAAAATCATGAATGAAAGAGGAGAGATCACAACCAACACCAAAGAAATACATACAATCATGAGAACATATTATGAGCAACTCTATGCCAGCAAATTAGATAACCTGGAAGAGATGGCTGCATTCCTAGAGATGTATCAACTACCAAAACTGAACCAGGAAGAAATAGAAAACCTGAACAGACCTATAACCACTAAGGAAATTGAAGCAGTCATCAAAAATCTCCCAAAAAACAAAAGCCCAGTGCCAGATGGCCTCCCAGGGGAATTCTACCAAACATTATAAGAAGAATTAATACCTATTCTTCTAAAACTGTTCCAAAAAATAGAAATGGAAGCAAAACTTCCAAACTCATTTTATGAGGCCAGCATTACCTTGATCCCAAAACCAAAGACCCCATCAAAAAGGAGAATTACAGACCAATATCCTTGATGAACATGGATGCAAAAATTCTCACGAAAATACTAGCCAATAGGATCCAACAGTACATTAAAAGGATTATTCACCACAACTAAGTGGGATGTATCCCTGGGCTGCAAGGTTGGTTCAACATCCACAAATCAATCAATGTGATACAATACATTAATAAAAGAAAGAACAAGAATCATATGATCCTCTCAATAGATGCAGAAAAAGCATTTGACAAAGTATAGCATCCTTTCTTGATCAAAACTCTTCAGAGTAAAGGCATAGAGGGTACATACCTCAATATCATAAAAGCCATCTATGAAAAACCCACAGCAAATATCATTCTCAATGGGGAAAAACTGAGAGCTTTCCCCCTAAGGTCAGGAATGCGGCAGGGATGTCCACTATCACCACTGCTATTCAACATAGTATTAGAAGTCCTAGCCACAGCAATCAGACAACAAAAAGAAATCAAAGGCATCCAAATTGGCAAAGAAGAAGTCAAACTCTCACTCTTTGCAGGTGATATGATACTTTATGTGGAAAACCCAAAAGACTCCACCCCAAAACTGCTAGAACTCATACAGGAATTCAGTCAAGTGGCAGGATAGAAAATCAATGCACAGAAGTCAGTGGCATTCCTATACACCAACAACAAGACAGAAGAAAGAGAAATTAAGGAGTCGATCCCATTTACAATTGCATCCAAAACCATAAGATACCTAGGAATAAATCTAACAAAGAGGCAGAAAATCTGTACTCAAAAAACTATAAAATACTTATGAAAGAAATTGAGGAAGACACAAAGAAATAAAAAACGTTCCATGCTCATGGATTGGAAGAACAAATATTGTGAAGATGTCAATGCTACCTAGAGCAATCGACATATCCAATGCAATCCCTATCAAAATACCATCCACTTTTTTCAAAGAAATGGAGCAAATAATCCTAAAATTTGTATGGAAACAGAAAAGACCCCGTATAGCCCAAAGAATGTCCAAAAAGAAAAGCAAAGCTGGTGGCATCACAATTCCAGACTTCCAGCTCTATTACAAAGCTGTCATCATCAAGACAGTATGGTACTGGCACAAAAACAGACACATAGATAAATGAAACAGAACAGAGAGCCCAGAAATGGACCCTCAATTCTATGGTCAACTCATCTTTGACAAAGCAGGAAAGAATGTCCAATGGAAAAAAGACAGCCACATGCAGAAGAATGAAACTGGACCATTTCCTTACACCACACACAAAAGTAGACTCAGAGTGGTTGAAAGATCTCAATGTGAGACAGGAGTCCATCAATATCCTAAAGAAGAACACAGCAGCAACCTCTTCGACCTCAGCCACAGCAACTTCTTCCTAGAAACATCACCAAAGGCAAGGGAAGCAAGGGCAAAAATGAACTATTAGGACTTCATCAAGATAAAAAGCTTTTGCACAAAGAAACAGTCAACAAAACCAAAACACAACCGACAGAATGGGAGAAGATATTTGCAAATGACATATCAGATAAAGGGCTAGGATCCAAAATCTATTAAACTCAATACTCAAAGAAAAAATGATCCAATCAAGAAATGGGCAGAAGACATGAACAGACATCTCTCCAAAGAAGACATCCAAATGGCCAACAGACACATGAAAAAATGCTCAACATCGCTCAGCATCAGGGAAATCAAAGTCAAAACCTCAATGAGATACCACCTCACACCAATCAGAATGGCTAAAATTAACAAGTCAGGAAATGACAGATGTTGGTGGGGATGTGGAGAAAGGGGAACCCTCCTACACATGGGTGGGAATGCAAGCTGGTGCGACCACTCTGGAAAACAGTATGGAGGTTCCTCAAAAAGTTGAAAATAGAGCTACCATATGACCAAGCAATTGCACTACTGGGTATTTACCCCAAAGATACAAAAGTAGGGATCCGAAGGGCTACGTGCACCCCGATGTTTATAGCAGCAATGTCCACAATAGCCAAACTGTGGAAAGAGCCAAGATGTCCATCAACAGATGAATGGATAAAGATTATTTGATACACACACACACACACACACACATGCACAATGGAATATTATGCAGGTATCAAAAGGAATGAAATCTTGCAATTTGCAATGACGTGGATAGAACTGGAGGGTATTATGCTGAGTGAAATAAGTCAATCAGAAAAAGACATGTTGTATATGATCTCACTGATATGAGGAATTCCTAATCTCAGGAAACAAACTGAGGGTTGCTGGGGTGGTGGGGGGTTGGAGGGATGGGGTGGCTGGGTGATAGACATTGGGGAGGGTATGTGCTATGGTGAGCACTGTAAATTGTGTAAGACTGTTGAATCACAGACCTGTACCTCTGAAATAAATAATACATTATATATTTAGAAAAAAAAAAAGAAGAAGATAGCACTAAGGGAAAAATGAAGGGGAAAATTGGAGGGGGATACAAACCATGAGAGATTAGGGACTCTGATTAACAAACTGAGGGTTCTAGAGGGGAGGGTGGGTGGGGGGATATGTTAGCCTGGTGATAGGTATTAAAAAGGGCACATACTGAATGGAGCACTGGGTGTTATACACAAACAATGAATCATGGAACACTACATCAAGAATTAATGATATAATGTATGGTGATTAACATAACATAATAAAATTTTTTAAAAAAACACCTCCAAACACATAATGGAGTAGATACTTAAATGGGATAGAAGAGGGAGGAGGAAAAACGATCTGGAAGAAAATAATTGGCCTATAGAATGACTTGAACATGAATGTTCATAATAGCTTTATTCATGATGGCGTAAACTGGAAACAACACAAATGTCCATTAACAGAAGAAGGGGTAAAGCAACTGTACGTTCATACATTGGAACACTATGCAGCCATGATAATGATAGAATTATTGCTACACACAATGTGATGGATGAATCTTACAAACATAATGTTGAAAGAAAGAAAACAGACACAAGGGAGAATATAATTTAGAACAGGCTTAATTAAATGATATTAATACAAATCACAAAGTGATTGTCCATGGTCTTAGAGAGGTAAAAATTGATTTGGAAGATGCAAAAAAAGGTTTATGTTGAGAAATATGTTCATTATCTTGACGGAGTGTGAGTTTTGCAGGTTTCTTTATTTGTCAAAAACCCAAGATCTGCAGGTTGTGATGAATATAGATTATATTGCATTGTCTTAAAAGGCAAAGGGAAAAGTGGCAGAGACCTGATGTGAATTTGGCATCTCACTGCATTGGCCTCTTGTCAAATATGCCCACTTATTGTTAGATTACAAAATAAAATACACTTCCTAAGAACTTCGAAGTCTCCAGGTGCAGGCAGAGTGTGTCCCAGCAGCCAGAAGGAAGTCCTCTTACAGAGACCCAGGGACTGGCTGCTGGAGGTAAATGTACACCAGGTATGCATGACAATGGCTGACAAGGTGAACAAACCTTCCAGGTGGTGGGTAAAGCACCAACAGCAACATCTGCTCTGGTCAATCCCTCAAATATCACCTGCCACCAATGCCCACCAATGCCCACTTGGAAGGCTTGTGAGGATGCCAACCACTGATTAAGTCTCTGGCAGGTGGCGGATACTCTTAAGTGATGATCACAAGCTCTATGAGCATAGTTGTTTTCAAGAGTCTTGTTGCCTCTTCGCATGCTTTCACCAAAACATGCCATTTGGAGATAAGTACCACTTGCATATACACACGCATGCACATATATGTGTGCACGTGTGCACATACATGCACACACACACACTTTCATTTATCTGGAAGCCTGGTTTAAAACTATCTCAGCCTAGGATGTGGAGAAAGGAGAACCCTCTTACACTGTTGGTGGGAATGCAAACTGGTGCAGCCACTCTGGAAAACAGTATGGAGGTTCCTCAAAAGGTTAAAAATAGAACTACCCTACGACCTAGCAATTGCACTACTGGGTATCTACCCAAAGATACAAAATACAAAAATACTGATTCAAAGGGGCACATGCACCCTGACGTTTATAGCAATATTATCAACAATAACCAAGTTATGGAAAGAGCCCAAATGTCCATTGACTGATGAAGGATAAAGAAGATGTGGTGTATATATATATAATGTAATATCACTCAGCCATTAAAAAGAATGAAATCTTGCCATTTGCAATGACATGGATGGAGCTACAGTGTATTATGCTAAGTGAAGTAAGTCAGTCAGAGATAGACAAATACCATGTGATTTCACTCATACGTGGAACTTAAGAAACAAAACAGATGAAAATAGGGGAAGGGGAAAAAAAGAAAGAGAGAGAGAAAGGGAAGCAAACCAAAGAGACTCTTACCTATGGAGAACAAACTGAGGGTTGAAGGAGGGAATTGGGTGGGGGATGGGCTAACTGGGTGATGGGTATTTTTTTTTAAGTTTAGTTTAAATTTTATTTTTTAAATTTTTAAAATTATTATGTTATGTTAATCACCATACATTGCATCATTAGTTTTTTATGTAGTGATCCATGATTCATTGTTTGCATATAACACCCAGTGCTCCATGCAGAACGTGCCCTCTTTAATACCCATCACCACACATGGTGGGCTAACACATCCTCCCACCCCCCTCACCTCTAGAACTTTCAGTTTGTTTTTCAGAGTCCATTGTCTCTCATGGCTCGTCTCCCCCTCAGATTTCCCCCCCTTCATTCTTCTCCTCCTGCTATCTTCTTCTTTTTTTTTTTTTTAACATATAATGTATTATTTGTTTCAGAGGTAGATCTATGATTCAACAGTCTTGCACAGTTCACAGAGCACATACCCTCCCCAATGTCTATCACCCAGCCACTCCATCCCTCCCACCCCCCACCACTCCAGCAACCCTCAGTTTGTTTCCTAAGATTAAGAATTCCTCATATCAGGGAGGAGTAATAGACCTGGATTTCGTCTGGTCTCAGGAATTCAGCTGGATAGGGATCAAACCATTCTGAACACCTACAAACTCAACAGGAGATCAAAGAAAAGAATAGCAACAACTCTCTGAACAGAGAAGTGACCACTTTCTAGAAGGTAGGACGTGCAGAGAAGTGAATTGGAGGCGATATTCGGGAGGATAGACGGTGGGGGAGGGGGCCTCAGTTGGCCGCTTCTGGCAAGTGATAGAGCCATGGAGCACAAAATCGGAACTTTTAGAAGTCTGCTCCGCTGAGGGACGTCACTCCGGTGGCTAAGCGGGGGATGGAACCCTCGCGGACAGTGTGATCTCAGGACCCTCGGGGTCACAGAAAGACCTGGGGTGCCTGAGTGCAGCAGAGCTCCCAGCTATTGGAGCGGGGAAGCCAGCTGCAGAGACAGAGCCGAGGCACGGGCTCTCAGCTCAGGGTTGCCATAAACCGTGATCCACAGCACAGTCGGGCCACTGCTCCTCCAGGAGGGACCCAACAAGTGGCAGATCCGGGGAGACTCACCTTCTTCCCCCAGGAGGAGAGGTGCAGGAGTGCACGGCAGGGATCTGCTGGGTTTGGAGACTCCAAACGGGGTCAGGTGCCAGAGATAGAAAAGCTCGGTCACAGGCCGGGAGAGCATGGAGTGCGGCCGGAGACCGGGGAGACGGGAGTGATTGACTGCTTTTCTCTGGGGCCTCACTGAGGAGCAGAGCCCCCAGTTCTCGGCTCCTCCAGGGCGGAGACTGGGAGGCCGCCATTTACACTCTCCACCTCCAAACCCGAATGGAAAGCTTGCAGGGAACAAAAGCTCTTGAGAGCAAACCTGAGCAGATTACTTAGCCCGGATCGGGCAAGGGGGGGCAATTCCGCCTCCAGCAAAGATATTTGGGAACCATGGCAACAGGCCCGTCCCCCAGAAGATCAGCGAGAACAGCCAGCCAAGACCAAGTTTACCGATCAATGAGAACGGCAGAACTCCAGCACTAGGGGAATACTACACATAGAATCCATGGCTCTTTTACCATGATTCTGTAGTCTTTCAAAGTTAATTTTTTTTAACTATCTTTTTTTTTTTTTCCTTTTTTCAACCAACATCTTATCAATCTCTTTTTTAAAAAAAATTTTTATTGGGGTGCCTGGGTGGATCAGTCGTTAAGCGTCTGCCTTCAGCTCAGGTCATGAGCCCAGGGTCCTGGTATCAAGCCCCGCATCGGGCTCCCTGCTCAGCGGGAGGCCCGCTTCCCCTTCTCCCACTCCCCCTGTTGTGTTCCCTCTCTCGCTGTCTCTTTCTCTGTCAAATAGATAAATAAAAAATCTTAAAAAAAAAGATTGAAAAAAAAATTTTTTATTTTTTGTTTTTAGAGTCATATTCTCTCCTTTCATACTAGTTACCCATATTTTTGCATATATATATACATTGTTTTCTCTTTAAAATTTTGAGATAGTTTCTTCTAACAGATCAAAATATACCCTAAATCTCTAGTGTATGGTTTTTTTCTACTCCCCTGCCTGATCACATTCTCTCCCTTTTTTTTTTTAAATCCTCTTCTTTCTTTTTTCAAACGTCTTATCAATTCCTTTTATAAAATTTTTTATAATTTTCATCTTTACAGTCATATTCCATCCCTCCATCATATGAACCCTTATTTTTGTACATATATAAGTTTTTCTTTCTTTAAAATATTGGGAGGCACTTTCTTCTAACAGACCAAAGTACACACAAAATCTAGTGTGTGGCACTGATCTATGTACCAGCCTGATCATATTTGATCACATTCTGGTTTTTTTTGTTTTGTTCTGTTTTTGTTTCTTTTTATCTTTATCTTTTTCTTTTTTTTCTTTTTCTTTTTGCTCTCTTTCCCTTTCTTTTCCACTGCTTCAGGTCTTTTCTGATTTGTTTAGAGTATATTTTCTGGGGACGTTGTTACTCTGCTAGCATTTTGTTCTCTCATTAATCTATTCTCCTCTGCACAAAATGACAAGACGGAAAAAATCACCTCAACAAAAGAACAAGAGGTAGTACCGACTGCCAGGGACCTACTCAATACAGACATTAGTACGATGTCAGATCTAGAGTTCAGAATCATCACTTTAAAGATACTAGCCGGTCTTGAAAAAAGAATGGAGGTTATTAGAGAAACCCTTTCTGGAGAAGTAAGAGAACTAAAATCTAACCAAGTCGAAATCAAAAAGGCTATTAATGAGGTGCAATCAAATATGGGGGCACTAACTGCTAGGATAAATGAGGCAGAAGAGGGAATCAGTGAATTAGAAGACCAAATGGTGGAAGATAAAGAAGCTGAGAAAAAGAGAGATAAACAACTACTGAATCACGAGGGCAGAATTCAAGAGATAAGCGATACCATAAAACGAAACAACATTAGAATAATTGGGATCCCAGAAGAAGAAGAAAGAGAGAGAGGGGCAGAAGGTATACTGGAGCAAATTATAACAGAGAACTTCCCTAATTTGGGGAAGGAAACAGGCATCAAAATCTAGGAAACACAGAGAACCCCTCTCAAAATCAATAAAAATAGGTCAACACCCCGACATCTAATAGTAAAACTTACAAGTTTCAGGAAAAAACAAAATCCTTAAAGCAGCTCGGGTGAAGAGATATGTAACTTACAATGGTAGAAATATTAGATTGGCACCAGACCTATCCACAGAGACCTGGCAGGCCAGAAAGGACTGGCAGGATATATTCAGAGCACTAAATGAGAAAAATATGCAGCCAAGAATACTATATCCAGCTAGGATCTCATTGAAAATAGAAAGAGAGATAAAAAGCTTCCAGGACAAACAAAAACTAAAGGAATTTGCAAACACGAAACCAGCCCTACAAGAAATATTGAAAGGGGTCCTCTAAGGAAAGAGAGAGCCTAAAAGCAACATAGACCAGAAAGGAACACAGACAATATACCGTAACAGTCACCTTACAGGCAATACAATGGCACTAAATTCATATCTTTCAAAAGTTACCCTGAATGTAAATGGGCTAAATGCCCCAATCAAAAGACACAGGCTATCAGATTGGATTAAAAAACAAGACCCATCGATATGCTGTCTACAAGAGACTCATTTTAGACCCAAACACCCCCAGATTGAAAGTGAGGGGGTGGAAAACCATTTACCATGCTAATGGACACCAAAAGAAAGCTGGGGTGGCAATCCTTATACAAGACATTAGATTTTATTTTTATTTATTTTTATTTTTTTTATTTTTTTTTATTCTTATGTTAATCCCCATACATTGATTCATTAGTTTTAGGTGAAGTGTTCCATGATTCATTGTTTGTGCATAACACCCAGTGCTCCATGCAGAATGTGCCCTCCTCAATACCCACCACCAGGCTAACCCATCCTCCCACCCCCCTCCCCTCTAGAACCCTGTTTGTTTTTCAGAGTCCATCGTCTCTCATGGTTCGTCTACCCCTCCGATTTCCCCCGCTTCATTCTTCCCCTCCCGCTACCTTCTTCTTCTTCTTTTTTTTTAACATATATTCCATTATTGGTTTCAGAGGTACAGATCTGAGATTCAACAGTCTTGCACAATTCACAGCGCTTACCAGAGCACATACCCACCCCCGTGTCTATCACCCAGTCACCCCATCCCTCCCACGCCACCCCCCACTCCAACAACACTCAGTTTGTTTCCTGCGATTAAGAAATCCTAATATCAGTGAGGTCATATGATACATGTCTTTCTCTGTTTGACTTATTTCACTCAACATAATACCCTCCATTTCCATCCATGTCGTTGCAAATGGCAAGATCTCATTCCTTTTGATGGCTGCATAATATTCCATTGTATATATATTCCACTTCTCCTTTATCCATTCATCTGTCGATGGACATCTTGGCTCTTTCCACAGTTTGGCTATTGTGCATATTGCTGCTATAAACATCTGGGTGCACAGACCCCTTCGGATCCCTACTTTTGTATCTTTGGGGTAAATACCCAGTAGTGCAAATGCTGGATCATATGGTAGCTCTATTTTCAACTTTTTGAGGAACCTCCATACTGTTTTCCAGAGTGGCTGCACCAGCTTGCATTCCCACCAACAGTGTAGGAGGGTTCCCCTTTCTCCGCATCCCCGCCAACATTGTCGTTTCCTGACTTGTTAATTTTAGCCATTCTGACTGGTGTGAGGTGGTATCTCATTGAGGTTTTGATTTGGATTTCCCTGATGCCAAGCGATATTGAGCACTTTTTCATGTCTCTGTTGGCCATTTGGATGTCTTCTTTGGAGAAATGTCTGTTCATGTCTTCTGCCCATTTCTTGATTGGATTCTTTGTTCTTTGGGTGTTGAGTTTGATGAGTTCTTTATAGATTTTGGATACTAGCCCTTTATCTGATATGTCATTTGCAAATATCTTC
>NW_023270374.1:6577705-6590705 GCF_011800145.1 Mirounga leonina
TTTATGTGGAAAACCCAAAAGACTCCACCCCAAAACTGCTAGAACTCATACAGGAATTCAGTCAAGTGGCAGGATAGAAAATCAATGCACAGAAGTCAGTGGCATTCCTATACACCAACAACAAGACGGAAAAAAGAGAAATTAAGGAGTCGATCCCATTTAAAATTGCACCCAAAACCATAAGATACCTAGGAATAAATCTAACCAAAGAGGCAAAGGATCTGTACTCAGAAAACTATAAAATACTCATGAAAGAAATTGAGGAAGACACAAAGATATGGAAAAATGTTCCATGCTCATGGATTGGAAGAACAAATATTGTGAAGATGTCAATGCTACCTAGAGCAATCTACACATTCAATGCAATCCCCATCAAAATACCATCCACTTTTTTCAAAGAAATGGAGCAAATAATCCTAAAATTTGTATGGAACCAGAAAAGACCCCGAATAGGCAGAGGAATGTTGAAAAAGAAAATCAAAGCTGGTGGCATCACAATTCCGGACTTTAACCTCTATTACAAAGCTGTCATCATCAAGAGAGTATGGTACTGGCACAAAAACAGACACACAGATCAATGGAACAGAATAGAGAGCCCAGAAATAGACCCTCAACTCTATGGTCAACCAATCTTTGACAAAGCAGGAAAGAATGTCCAATGGAGAAAAGACAGTCTCTTCGGGGCGCCTGGGTGGCTCTGTGGTTAAGCGTCTGCCTGCGGCTCAGGTCATGATCTCAGGGTCCTGAGATTGAGCCCCGCATCGGGCTCCCTGCTCCTTGGGAGCCTGCTTCTCCCTCTGCCTCTCTCTCTCTCTCTCTCTCTCTCTGTCTGTTATGAATAAATAAATTAAAAAAAAAATCTTTAATAAAAAAAAAAGTCTCTTCAAGAAATGGTGTTGGGAAAGTTGGACAGCCACATGCAGAAGAATGAAACTGGACCATTTCCTTACACCACACACAAAAATAGACTCCAAATGGTTGAAAGACCTCAATGTGAGTCAGGAGTCCCTCAAAATCCTAAAGGAGAACATAGGCAGCAACCTCTTCGACCTCAGCCGAAGCAACTTCTTCCTAGAAACATCACCAAAGGCAAGGGAAGCAAGGGCAAAAATGAACTATTGGGACTTCATCAAGATAGAAAGCTTTTGCAAAGCAAAGGAAACAGTCAACAAAACCAAAAGACAACCGACAGAATGGGAGAAGATATTTGCAAATGACATATCAGATAAAGGGCTAGTATCCAAAATCTATAAAGAACTTATCAAACTCAACATCCAAGAACAAATGATCCAACCAAGAAATTGGCAGAAGACATGAACAGACATTTTTCCAAAGAAGACATCCAAATGGCCAACAGACACATGAAAAAGTGCTCAACATCACTCGGCATCAGGGAAATCCAAATCAAAACCTCAATGAGATACCACCTCACACCAGTCAGAATGGCTAAAATTAACAAGTCAGGAAATGACAGATGTTGACGGGGATGCGGAGAAAGGGGAACCCTCCTACACTGTTGGTGGGAATGCAAGGTGGTGCAACCACTCTGGAAAACAGTATGGAGTTTCCTCAAAAAGTTGAAAATAGAGCTCCTGTTTGACCTAGCAATTGCACTACTGGGTATTTACCCCAAAGATACAAATGTAGGGATCCTAAGGAGTATGTGCACCCTGATGTTTATAGCAGCAATGTCCACAGTAGCCAAACTGTGGAAAGAGCCAAGATGTCCATCGACAGATGAATGGATAAAGAAGAAGTGGTATATATATACAATGGAATATTATGCAGCCTTCAAAAGGAATGAAATCTTGCCATTTGCAACAACATGGGTGGAACTGGAGGGTATTATGCTGGGCGAAATAAGTCAATCAGAGAAAAACATGTGTCATATGACCTCACTGATATGAGGAATTCTTAATCTCGGGAAACAAACTGAGGGTTGCTGGAGTGGGGGGTGGGGTGGGAGGGATGGGGTGACTGGGTGGTAGACACTGGGGAAGGTATGTGCTGTGGTAAGCGCTGTGAATTGTGCAAGACTGTTGATTCTCAGATCTGTACCTCTGAAACAAATAATGCAATATATGTTAAGAAAAAAAAAAGAAGATGAAGGTAGCAGGAGGGGAAGAATGAAGCGGGGGAAATCGGAGGGGTAGACGAACCATGAGAGACGATGGACTCTGAAAAACAAACTGAGGGTTCTAGAGGGGAAGGGGGTGGAAGGATTGGTTAGCCTGGTGTTGGGTATTAAGGAGGGCACGTTCTGCATGGAGCACTGGGTGTTATGCACAAACAATGAATCATGGAACACTACATCTAAAACTAATGATATAATGTATGGTGATTAACATAATAATAAAAAATTTTTTTTAAAAAGAGGACTTGAGCCAAGTTAAAAAAAATAAAAGAATTCCTCATGTCAGTGAGGTCATATGATACATGTCTTTCTCTGATTGACTTATTTCACTCAGCATAACACCCTCCAGTTCCATCCACGTCGTTGCAAATGGCAAGATCTCATTCCTTTTGATGCCTGCATAATATTCCATTGTATATGTATATACTAGGTGATGTGTATTAAGGAGTGCACTTGTTTTGATGAGACTGGGTGTTGTATGTAAGTGATGAATCACTAAATTCTATACCTGAAACTAATCTTACCATATACATTAACTAGAATTTAAATAAAAACTTGGAAAAGAAAAAAAATAAAGTTCAACTTTCTGTCAGTTAATAAATAAATATATTAATTAATTAAATAAAACTAGCTCAGCTTCACTACACTTTCCCTAGTGACTTTCTTGCAAGCTCCAGGTTAGACCTTGTTGAGGCTTCCACGCACATGCAGCACTGTGGGAATCCAAGTGGGAGGACTCTCTGGGGTTACTTATTGTGAAAATGAGTAAGGGGAAACTACACTAAAGTGGACCTGGGATGCTAAAGGGGGAGCTTGGTAGGGGGAGCATATTACTCTGTGTCAATTATAGGAAGAATCATCAATGACAGACCCCAACATAACTTGGCCAATGAGAAATCATGATCACCCTGAACTCCTGCTTCTTTCCAGTGGGCTTTTGCTCAAAACAACCCCTCCCAATTTCTTCCTTCTTCTCCATAAAATAATGTTCCTCCCTTGTGTTTGTCAGACTTGCCTGTGGTTTCACTGTAGGTTGCTTGTCCTGGATTGAAATTCTTTGCTATTCCCAAATAAACTCATCTTCTGCTGGCAAAATACCTGGAAGTTTTATTTTTAAGGTTAACATTACCATTACTATTTAAGTGGGCAAGCTCTATTTTCAGAAGGAAGTGGTAAGAGCTGGTGGTAAGTCTGTAATATATTTCAAATCATTAAGGTTTCCCTGTGCACCCTATGAGGGTGAGTTCTGGTGTTTGCCCAATGAAAACTTATAGCCATTCTTGATTTGGCCAACTGTTAGTGATCTATTAATACCACAAAGTGGGGTCAGGAGAGAGCATGGAATCCTCTTGTTGATGGAACTGTTAAGAAAATAGGACTTTTTGTGGCACCTGGGTGACTCAGTCAGTTAAGCGTTTGACTCTTGACTTCAGCTCAGGTCATGATCTCAGGGTTGTAAGATTGAGCCCCACATTGGGCTGCGCTTTGGGCTTGGAGCCTGCTTAAGATTCTCTCTCCCTCTCCCTCTGCTCCTCCCCCACACCCACTTGCACTCTATCTCTCTCTCTAAATATATATGTTTAGAGAATATATAGTTTATAAATACATATATAAATATGTATATATTTGTGTGTGTGTATATATATATATATAGAGAGAGAGAGAGTCTCAGTGTGATCAGGAAGGGGAAAATACATTGGATAATCTCCCAACTTTTCTTACACTTTTTAAGTGAATGTCTATGAAGGTATAATCCACAAAGCCCTACAGATAAGCCTAAGGTTTGCTTTTTTTCTGAAGGTGTTTTTGTGCCTCAAAGCACCCACATTTGTAAGAATCTCATACTTTTGCTTGCCCTTCCACAACCCCTTCTGTGGGGATCCCTGCTCCCAGGTTCTGGTGTGAAGGCAGTAGACCCTACCTCCGTACCCCAAGTGAGTCAGTATGGGGCATAGGGCATAGGGTATGGGGCATAACCCATAGGATGGGAAAAAGCCTGGATACCAGGCTAAGGCATGAGGATATGGATAGCATTTCTGGCTGAAGAATGGATTTGATTGGTCCCCAAACCAGACCCACTGTCTCTGTTGGGATTCCAAGTGTGACTGTGTGAAATTGCAACCTGGCAAAAAAAAAAAAAAAAAAAAAAAAGTAGTGCTGTCCTCGGGGAGGTAACTGATACACAGAAAGGAGTTGGGCTGGGAGAAAATGGCACCATGTAACAATATGCTGCCCTCTCCCCACTGGAGCTACAGGAGTTGTACCAGCCACCGGGATGAAGTAGCAAGTCTAGTTTTCTACCATCTTTCAGGGTTTGTTAAACAAGGGGCAGAGCAGGCTCCACAGAGTTATTGGTATACTTACATCATCAGGAGATCCAAGGTCCCTATGCCTTTAGAGAGCTTTGCCATCTTAAATAAACTGTGCAAGAACAAAGTGGTGTTACTTTAGCGTTCATGAACATGCTTTTGTCTCCCGCTGAAAAGCTGGTACAAACAGTCTAAAGTAAACAGAATTGTTACAGAAAAGCAGCTTCTGTTGGCATTCTCATTGGAAAACTCTGCTCAGGTCCTCCTAATGGTGGAGACTTCTGCCCATGCCCCAGGTGCTGGCAGAGCCACAGGAGGTGAGCATCTGGCTGGCTCAGGCACCTCATCGCCCTTCTCTGTCCCCGGGCCAGGCCGAATGTACCTCTTGGAAGGTAACTTTCCATGTTTCAAGTTCTGTCTCTCCTTCAAAAGAAGGGACAGGGCAGGCTGTAGTGAGAGAAAAAAACAAGCTGGGAAAGGGAGAATTTATTTTTTTCATAGTCCAAAAGGTGAAACCTAGAATTCAAAGGGGGGAAAGAAATGATAAAAAAGAAACAATGGCAATGTGAGATGTTAACAATGAGGGGGAGGCCGGGTAGTGAGAAGCCTAGCTTAGCTCTGATAGTTTTTCTGTGCCCAGAAATTAGATGCCTTTTTTGTCAGGTGTGGAACCAAGAGAAGCAGATATATCATCTACAATGAATTTGGTAACCTGCAAATCTTTGTTTTAAAAGAATCCTGTATACTGATAACTATAATTCCTAATTATATGCACAATGAAGCTACATACAGCAATGTCTAAAGTACTATAGATCCCTGAATATATATCTCTGTTTTCAAACACAGTTATTTTCAGGCTTTGCATAAGGAAATAGAGGCTTTCTTTTTCCTTGTAAAAAACCCTTTTTGATTTTCTCATTTTCTTGGTTGTTTATCAGAGCCAAGAATTAATATCCTTCCTTAGTCCTTTTCTTTGAACTGAATCCTCTTTGTCCCTATACACACTAACTGTCCCATCAGAGAGCAAGTTCACTTAAAAATTAAAAATATGAGCGTAATAAATTATCTTACTAGTTTATCTAAAATATGTAATATAGAATAATACTGGCTTCAATTAACTCTCTCTTCCAAAGTAAGGGTCCTAATGCATGTCAGGATGGCCCTTTTTCCTTGAAAGTCTTCTAGAATTTCTTTGCTTAAGGAAGCAAAGGAACTGGGAAATAAGGTGTAAAAAGTGTTGAATCTCTCTGGATAACAAAGCATGAGGAAATTTTGGAGTCGCTAGCCAGAGTGGAGCTGGGAATAGAGGATGAGGAAAGTATCTGGAAACTGGGCTCCACACTGAGAGAAACAACCAGAGACCAGTGTAACAAAAGAGAAAAATTTAGCCTTTGATTTAGGAGGGCATTTGTCTTTATGTTAGGATAGCCTTTGACTCAGGCTTAAACAGATAGAACTATTTTTTTTCTCTTCCTCTCTCTCATGACAATAAGTGCAAAGTTGACAATTCGGGGATGGTCTGGCTGCTCTGTAGTGTCCTCAAAAACAAAGAGTCTTTCTGTCTTCCTTAGCATGTGCTCTTTTTTTTTTTTAATGGTCACAAAGTGGCTGCTGTACCCCCAGGCATTACATTGACCTTCCAGACAGGAAGAAGATGGAAGAGCAAAGGAGGAAGTCTATATTATGAAAGCCAAAACTTGCCCTGCTAGACAGAATTGTGTCACACTCCTAGCTACAAGGGAGTCTAAGGAATTGACTGCTTTTAATTGAGCATGTGAGCACCATAAATAAAATTGGGGTTCTGTAATTAACAAAAAATGGGTGTGGCTACTAAGAACTAAGCAGGTCTGCCACAGTGTTACCACTGCATGGGTGCCCTAAGCTCCCCTGAACATTCAGTAAAGTCTGCATCAAAAGACCTTGCATGAGTGGTTGGATGGCAGCAAGCAAATGGAGGGATTGAGCCCCATGGTTATATGGGTGCAGAGCAAATGAAGAGCAGCCATGCAGATGAGTTAAAACTCAGCTCAAAATTCTCTGGGAAGCAAGAGCACAGAGCAGGATGTGAAGAGGAAAATTTAGAGCCCCAGGGAGGAAATGAAACAGGAAGTTTTGTCTGTTGGTCATTACTTTGTTATTTTCGTTGATGGTGATAAATGACAATAGATTATATAGAGAGATAATAGATGATAGATGGATAGATAATAAATACAGATAGATAGATTACATCTGTTGAACACGTACTACAATCTTGATACTGTTTTATGTGCTTTTTCTATTTTGTCCTAATTCATCCATCCAGAAATAAAATGCAAGGTAAATTATTTCAATTTCACCAATGAATGCATCGAGGTTGAGAAAGGTTATTTTCTTGGTTAATAACCTACAAGTTCTGAGCCCCATTTGCACATGCACTGTCAAAGCACAGGCTTTAGAATATCCACCCATCTTGTCCTTACCT
This sequence comes from Mirounga leonina, assembly GCF_011800145.1. Classification (NCBI taxonomy): domain Eukaryota; kingdom Metazoa; phylum Chordata; class Mammalia; order Carnivora; family Phocidae; genus Mirounga; species Mirounga leonina. Next base: position 6,584,610 of record NW_023270374.1, read on the forward strand.
GGTGTTAGGCCCCTGCCTCCCTCCCCCAGCTGGCAGATTAGCCCTGACACATTGTACCTAGACTTCTAACATTCTGCTTGAATCCTCAAAAAGACCAACTCCCCTTTCTCTCTTTGAACATTTCATCTCTGATTAATTCAACCTCATTCTAGTGTGGTTTCCTCACACACATTATTCAACCTATCCTCAAAAGTGCCCCCACTGGGATGGAAAGAAGCCTGGGCCCAAACATAAGTGTGCAGGGTTCCAGCCATCTCTTTTCTCTCTCCCTCTCTGTCCCCCACACTCCAAAATATTATATAAGGAACCCAGAACAACTTGTTCTGGCTGATTGGCAATATTCTCTTTTTTTAAGATTGATTGATTGATTGATTGATTGATTGATTTGAGAGAGAGAGTGTGAGTAGGGGAAGGGGCAGAGAGAGTGGAAGAGAAACAGACTCCCCACTGAGCATGGAGCCCAATGTGGGGGCTCAATCTCAAGACCATGAGACCATGACCTGAGCCAAAATCAAGAGATGGACACTTAACCAAGTCACCCAGGCACCCCCTGACTGGCAATATTCTTAAAAAATTGGTCAGTTTTCCCTGAAGGAGACAAAGAGGAGAACCTGAAAAAGTAACACACCCAGGAAAGCCACAGAGGGTGACATCACTGCCAAAGCACCCAGTGGCCAGGGAGAGGGAGACTCCATCAGAGTCCACCCCTGGGGTCTGATGGGACAATTCACACGAGTTATGGAAAGATACAGTCAGTATCAAGTACCAGCCAACCAGTATGTGCCACCTGCCACCCCTCATGCCCAGGCTACATCACAGGAGGAGGTGGTAGTTTCACTCCAGATCCACCTCGCACTAGCTGAGTGCTCTTGAACCTCAGTTTCCCCAACCATAAAATGAAAAGTTTATGTTCTAGTTCTAAGAGTCTATGTTCCTCCTAGAGCTTCTGATGTCCGGAACTCTATTGCTACTCCCTTGGCCCCAATAAATCATCATTTATTTGCCCTGGTATATACTGATGTTGCTAGCAAACAGTGGTCACAGATCTCCAAGAAGTTAGCAACTCTATTTTTAGGAGGACAATCCCCAGCTGAGGTGTCAAAAAGAAAGGACAAATCATCAACAAATAATTCAGTTGTGCTATTCCAAACACATCATAAAATGAATTGTGAAGGATTTTATAGACTGGGGCTGATGGACTCTGTCTTATACACAGAAGAGTTCAAACACATCATAAAAAATAAGAAGGCCTTGCCCAACTCATAAGTAAACATAACTAAGTTCTGATACCATGTTTTCATGGTGCATTCTTCAACTTCACTTGCCATAGTGGATTCATGTTGAAATCCGGATTTCACTATGTTTGTTTTGAATATTCCCAGCATCACCAGAGGGGTCAGCTTTCTACACGAAGACTCAAGCAGGTGGTAGGTAATAGGGTAGCAACAAGCACAGTCATGGGATCTCCCTTGCAGACTTTATATATTGCAACCATTTGTGTTCCCTTCCTGCTGTAATCTCAGGCCGACCAGGACAGAAATGCAAGTAAGACCTGGTAGGGTGGCATCAACATGGATGGAACTGGAGGAGATTATGCTAAGTGAAATAAGTCAAGCAGAGAAAGTCAATTATCATATGGTTTCACTCATGTGGAACATAAGGAATAGCATGGAGGACATTAGGAGAAGGAAGGGAAAAATGAAGGAAGGGGATTTAGAGGGGGAGACAAACCATGAGAGACTATGGACTCTGAGAAACAAAGTGAGGATTTTAGAGGGGAGGGGAGAGGGGGATGGGTGAGACCGGTGATGGGTATTAAGGAGGGCATGTGTTGCATGGAGCACTGGGTGTTATATGCAAACAATGAATCATGGAACACTACATCAAAAACAAATGATGTACTGTATGGTGACTAACATAACATAACAATTTAAAAAAAAAAGAAAGAAAAAAAACCTACCCGAAAGAGCACTGGACTATACCACAGGGACTAGAGTTCAGCTTCAGTATTGTGACGTGGAAATGATATTAACTTATTCACAGGAAAGGTCAATGCATGAATAAGACAGATGGATCCTTTAAAATTCCTGGAAGTAGCTTGCCTGTCAGTCTATTGCCTATTTGTTTTCATTATGTCCAAATATAATTCCATATGAATGATTATATATCTCATTCTCTTTGGTTTCTACTAAAACCTATTGGCTCTTTCTAAAAAAAAACCTGGTGGGGTGGTGCTTATCGAGAAAGGCAGAATGCCTTTGCAGTGGATGCTGCTGCGACCCACCCTACATGCCCTTGACACCGTTCTTATGCACATCCACCCAATGCTTTCCAACTGCAGGCACTTGTGTGTCTGCCACACCAAAGGGTTTCCCTGTCCTGGAGCCTGCTCTGCTTGGACATGTGGAGACTGGAGGTGTCAGAAGGAGCACTCTCTGGGAGGGGCTCTAAACCAATTGCACATGGGAGTGGTGGGCAAATGCACGAGCTAGCTCACTACTCAGGAAGGGCAACTTCCGAGGCACATCTGTCCCACTCTCAGAGGTCCTCTGGGGGATGGGAAGCCAATGTTCCCTGAACACAAATGCTGCTTGCTCTCTTCCATTCTCTGTTTTCCTTCTCTCCCAGTGCTTCCTGTGGTTGCCTCTCAAATAAACGACTGCCTTCCAGGAAGCTCAGCCTAAGAAAGCCATTCAATGTAATGTGACAGGCAACCATATTTTTACATGCACACACATTCGGGCGTAGATGTGTATATATTTATATAAACCTTTCCACATAGGATTTAAGGGGACCCCAAATTAATACCCACCATTCACATCGACATGGATGGAACTGGAGGGGATTATGCTTAAGTGAAAAAAGTCAAGCAGAGAAAGACAATTATCATATGGTTTCACTCATATGTGGAATATAAGGAATAGTGCGGAGGACCACAGGGGAAGGGAGGGAAAACTGAAGGGGGGGCAATCAGAGAGGGAGACAAACCATGAAAGCCTATGGACTCCAGGAAAGAAACTGAGGGTTACAGAAGGGAGGGGGGTGGGGAGATGGGGTAGCAGGGTGATGGGTATTAAGGAGGACAGGTGTTGTGATGAGCCCTGGGTGTTATATGCAACTATTGAATCATTGAACTCTACATCAGAAACTAATGATGTACTATCTGGTGGCTAACTGAACATAATAAAAAAATTACTTATTGCAGCGGGATCTAAAAAGCCAGTTTATCCTTAAGGAAACAACAGCTTTGCATTTTATTTTAGCTTCCCTTTAGTAACTATTATTTTTTTCTCTTATTGCAAAAGTGATAAATGCTTATTGCAGAAAATTTAGAAATATAACTCAGCAAATAAGATAAAAATTACACCATCAATAATCTTACTGCCCAGGTTATACTGTTGATATTTGGTGAGCATCTTTCTAATTATGAGGATAAATGTGTGTGTGTGTGTGTGTGTGTATGCTTACAAATAGAATCATGAGTGTATACTTCTGGAATTCATTTTTTCCATTTAACAATGTCTTAAGCATCTTGCCACATAAATATTCTGATACTACTACATTTAAATGGTGGAATAGCTTTCCATTGTACAGTACTGACGTAATTTATTTAATCAGTTGCTCTTCACTGGACACTCAGGCTGACATTTTCTATTTAGAGCAGGCACCAGTTGTGCTGGTCCTCCCAACAATACTGTGGAGAATGTGGGTCAAATAGGGACTATTTGATAGATGGGCCAACTGGAACCGATCTCATAAAGGAGATAAGATTAAGACATATGAAGCATTACAAGGACCATTAAGTATTATAGTCTGTGAAACAGAACATAAGTTGTATTAAAGATGCCAATTTAGACGTTGAGCAAGATGGCGGAGGAGTAGGAGACCTGGATTTCGTCTCCTCTCAGGAATTCAGCTGGATAGGGATCAAACCACTCTGAACATCTACAAACCCAACAGGAGATCGAAGAAAGGAATAGCAACAACTCTCTGAACAGAAAAGCGACCACATTCTGGAAGGTAGGACGTGCGGAGAAGTGAATCCGAGGCGATATTCCAGAGGATAGACGGCAGGGGAGGGGCCTCCGTCAGCTGCTTCTGGCAAGTGATAGAGCCGCGGAGCACAAAATCGGAACTTTTAAAAGTCTGCTCCGCTGAGGGACGTCACTCTGGTGGCTAAGCGGGGGGTGGAACCCTCCGGGACAGTGTGGTCTCAGGACCCTCGGGGTCACAGAAAGACCGGGGGTGCCTGAGTGTGGCAGAGCTCCCAGGTAACGGAGCAGGGAAGCCGGCTGCAGAGGCGGAGCCCAGGCGCGGGCTCTCAGCTCGGGGTGGCCATAAACCGTGATCCGCGGCCCAGTCGGGCCCCTGCTCCTCCAGCAGGGACCCCACAAGCGGCAGATCCGGGGGGACTCACATTCCTCCCCCGGGGGGAGCCACGCGGGAGTGCACCGCAGGGATCTGCTGGGTTTGGAGACTCCACCCGGGGTCGGGTGCCAGAGATAGAAACGCGCGGTCACAGGCTGGGTGAGCACGGAGTGCGGCCGGAGACCGGGGAGACGGGAGTGACTGACGGCTTTTCTCTGGGGGCTCACTGAGAAGCGGGGCCCCAAGGTCTCGGCTCCTCTGGGGCAGAGATTGGGAGGCTGCCATTTTCACTCTCCGTCTCCAAAGCTGTACGGAAAGCTCGCAGGGAACAAAAGCCCCGGAGAGCAAACCCGAGCAGATTGCTTAGCCCAACAGGCAAGGGCAGGGCAATTCCGCCTCCGGCAGAGACATTTGGAAACCACGGCAACAGGCCCCTCCCCAGAAGATCAGCGAGAACAGCCAGCCAAGACCAAGTTTAGAGATCAATGAGAACGGCAGAACTCCAGCACTAGGGGAACACTGCACATAGAATTCATGGCTTTTTTACCATGATTCTTTAGTCTTTCAAAGTTAATTTTTTTTAACTGTCTGTTTTCTTTTTTTTTTTTTTTGAATTTTTCTTTTTCCCTTTTTCAACCAACATCTTATCAATTTAAAAAAAAAAATTTTTATTTTTCATTTTTAGAGTCATATTCTATCCCTTCATAGTAGTTACCCGTATTTTTGGCTTATATATATAAGTTGTTCTCTCTTTAAAATTTTGAGATAGTTTCTTCTAACAGATTAAAATATACCCTAAATCTCTAGTATATGGTGTTTTCTATTCCCCTGCCTGATCACATCCTCTCCCTTTTTTTTTCTTTTTTCTTTTTTTAAATCCTCTTCTTTCTTTGTTCAAACAACTTCCTATCAATTCCTTTTATAAAATTTTTTATAATTTCCATCTTTACAGTCATATTCCATCCCTTCATCATATCAACCCTTATTTTTGTACATATATAAGTTTTTCTTTCTTTAAAATTTTGGGAGGCACTTTCTTCTAAAAGACCAAAATATACCCCAAATCTAGTGTGTGGCACTGATCTATATACCACCCTGATCATACTGGATCACATTCTGTTATTTTTGTTGTTGTTGTTGTTTTGTTTTGTTTGTTTTTGTTTTTATCTTTATCTTTTTCTTTTTTTTCTCTTTCTTTTTTCTCTCTGTCCCTTTCTTTTCCCACTGCTTCAGGTCTTTTCTGATTTGTTTAGAGTATATTTTCTGGGGACGTGGTTACTCTGCTAGCATTTTGTTCTCTCATTAATCTATTCTCCTCTGCATAAAATGACAAGACGGAAAAAATCACCCCAACAAAAAGAACAAGAGGTAGTATCGACTGCCAAGGACCTACTCAATATGGATATTAGTATGATGTCAGATGTAGAGTTCAGAATCATCACTTTAAAGATACTAGCTGGGCTTGAAAAAAGCATGGAAGTTATTAGAAAAACCCTTTCTGGAAAAGTAAAAGAACTAAAATCCAACCAAGTAGAAATCAAAAAGGCTATTAATGAGGTGCAATAAAAAATGGGGGTGCTAACTGATAGAATAAATGAGGCAGAAGAGAGAATCAGTAATATAGAAGATGAAATGATGGAAAATAAAGAAGCTGAGAAAAAGAGAGATAAACAACTACTGAATCACGAGGGCAGAATTCGAGAGATAAGCGATACCATAAGACGAAAC
>NW_023270374.1:6595705-6596102 GCF_011800145.1 Mirounga leonina
TTCTATTCCCCTGCCTGATCACATCCTCTCCCTTTTTTTTTCTTTTTTCTTTTTTTAAATCCTCTTCTTTCTTTGTTCAAACAACTTCCTATCAATTCCTTTTATAAAATTTTTTATAATTTCCATCTTTACAGTCATATTCCATCCCTTCATCATATCAACCCTTATTTTTGTACATATATAAGTTTTTCTTTCTTTAAAATTTTGGGAGGCACTTTCTTCTAAAAGACCAAAATATACCCCAAATCTAGTGTGTGGCACTGATCTATATACCACCCTGATCATACTGGATCACATTCTGTTATTTTTGTTGTTGTTGTTGTTTTGTTTTGTTTGTTTTTGTTTTTATCTTTATCTTTTTCTTTTTTTTCTTTTTCTTTTTTCTCTCTTTCCATTT
>NW_023270374.1:6596202-6760449 GCF_011800145.1 Mirounga leonina
ACTGCCAAGGACCTACTCAATATGGATATTAGTATGATGTCAGATGTAGAGTTCAGAATCATCACTTTAAAGATACTAGCTGGGCTTGAAAAAAGCATGGAAGTTATTAGAAAAACCCTTTCTGGAAAAGTAAAAGAACTAAAATCCAACCAAGTAGAAATCAAAAAGGCTATTAATGAGGTGCAATAAAAAATGGGGGTGCTAACTGATAGAATAAATGAGGCAGAAGAGAGAATCAGTAATATAGAAGATGAAATGATGGAAAATAAAGAAGCTGAGAAAAAGAGAGATAAACAACTACTGAATCACGAGGGCAGAATTCGAGAGATAAGCGATACCATAAGACGAAACAACATTACAATAATTGGGATCCCAGAAGAAGAAGAAAGAGAGAGAGGGGCAGAAGGTATACTGGAGCAAATTATAGCAGAGAACTTCCCTAATTTGGGGAAGGAAACAGTCATGAAAATCCAGGAAGCACAGAGAACCCCTCTCAAAATCAATAAAAATAGGTCAACACCCCAACATCTAATAGTAAAACTTACGAGTCTCATAGACAAAGAGAAAATCCTGAAAGCAGCTCAGGAGAAGAGATATGTAACCTACAAGGGTAGAAACATTAGATTGGCAACAGACCTATCCACAGAGACCTGGCAGGACAGAAAGGACTGGCAGGATATATTCAGAGCACTAAATGAGAAAAATATGCAGCCAAGAATACTCTATCCACCTAGGCTGTCATTGAAAATTGAAGGAGAGATAACAAGCTTCCAGGACAAACAAAAACTAAAGGAATTTGCAAACACAAAACCAGCCCTATAGGAAATCTTGAAAGGGGTCCTCTAAGCAAAGAGAGAGCCTAAAAGCAACATAGATCAGAAAGGAACACAGACAATATATGGTAACAGTCACCTTACAGGCAATACAATGGCACTAAATTCCTATCTTTCAATAGTTACCCTGAATGTAAATGGGCTAAATGCCCCAATCAAAAGACACAGGCTATGAGACTGGATTAAAAAACAAGACCCATCGATATGCTGTCTGCAAGAGACTCATTTGAGACCCAAAGACACCCCCAGATTGAAAGTGAGGGGGTGGAAAACCATTTACCATGCTAATGGACACCAAAAGAAAGCCAGAGTGGCAATCCTTATATCAGACAAATTAGATTTTAAACCAAAGACTGTAATAAGAGATGAGGAAGGACATTATATCCTACTGAAAGGGTCTATCCAACAAGAAGATCTAACAATTGTAAATATCTCTGACCCTAACATGGGAGCAGCCAATTATATAAGGCAATGAATAACAAAAGCAAAGAATCACATCAACAACAATACAATAATAGTGGGGGACTTTAACAACCCCCTCACTGAAATGGACTGATTATCTAAGCAAAAGATCAACAAGGAAATAAAGACTTTAAATGACACACTGGACCAAATGGACTTCACAGACATATTCAGAACATTCCACCCCAAAGCAACGGAATACACATTCTTCTCTAGTGCCCATGGAACATTCTCCAGAATAGATCACATCCTAGGTCATAAATCAGGTTTCAACCGGTACCAAAAGATTGGGATCATTCCCTGCCTATTTTCAGACCACAATGCTTTGAAACTAGAACTCAATCACAAGAGGAAAGTCGGAAAGAACTCAAATACATGGAGGCTAAAGAGCATCCTACTGAAGAATGAATGGGTCAACCAGGAAATTAAAGAAGAATTAAAAAAATACATGGAAACCAATGAAAATGAAAACACAACTGTTCAAAATCTTTGGGATGCAGCAAAGGCAGTCCTAAGAGGAAAGTATATAGCAATACAAGCCTTTCTCAAGAAACAAGAAAGGTCTCAAGTACACAACCTAACCCTACACCTAAGGGAGCTGAAGAAAGAACAGCAAATAAAGCCTAAACCCAGCAGGAGAAGAGAAATAATAAAGATCAGAGCAGAAATCAATGAAATAGAAACCAAAAGAACAGTAGAACAGATCAACGAAACTAGGAGCTGGTTCTTTGAAAGAATTAAGAAGATTGATAAACCCCTGGCCAGACTTATCAAAAAGAGAAGAGAAATGACCCAAATCAACAAAATCATGAATGAAAGAGGAGAGATCACAATCAACACCAAAGAAATACAAACAATTATAAGAACATATTATGAGCAACTCTATGCCACAAATTAGATAACCTGGAAGAAATGGATGCATTCCTAGAGATGTATCAACTACCAAAACTGAAACAGGATGAAATAGAAAACCTGAACAGACCTATAACCACTAAGGAAATTGAAGCAGTCATCAAAAATCTCCCAAAAAACAAAAGCCCAGTGCCAGATGGCCTCCCAGGGGAATTCTACCAAACATTATAAGAAGAATTAATACCTATTCTTCTGAAACTTTTCCAAAAAATAGAAACGGAAGGAAAACTTCCAAACTCATTTTATGAGGCCAGCATTACCTTGATCCCAAAACCAGACAAAGACCCCATCAAAAAGGAGAATTACAGACCAATATCCCTGATGAACATGGATGCAAAAATTCTCACGAAAATACTAGCCAATAGGATCCAACAGTACATTAAAAGAATTATTCACCATGACCAAGTGGGATGTATCCCTGGGCTGCAAGGTTGGTTCAACATCCACAAAACAATCAATGTGATACAATACTTAACAAAAGAAAGAACAAGAATCATATGATCCTCTCAATAGATGCAGAAAAAGCTTTTGACAAAGTACAGCATCCTTTCTTGATCAAAACTCTTCAGAGTATAGGGATCGAGGGTACATACCTCAATATCATCAAAGCCATCTGTGAAAAACCTACAGCGAATATCATTCTCAATGAGGAAAAACTGAGAGCTTTCCCCCTAAGGTCAGGAATGCGGCACGGATGTCCACTATCACCACTGCTATTCAACATAGTATTGGAAGTCCTAGCCAAAGCAATCAGACAACAAAAAGAAATCAAAGGCATCCAAATTGGCAAAGAAGAAGTCAAACTCTCACTCTTTGCAGATGATATGATACTTTATATGGAAAACCCGAAAGACTCCACCCCAAAACTGCTAGAACTCATACAGGAATTTAATCAAGTGGCAGGATATAAAATCAATGCACAGAAGTCAGTGGCATTCCTATACACCAACAACAAGACAGAAAAAAGAGAAATTAAGGAGTCAATCCCATTTACAATTGCACCCAAAACCATAAGATACCTAGGAATAAATCTAACCAAAGAGACAAAGGATCTTTACTCAGAAAACTATAAAATACTCATGAAAGAAATTGAGGAAGACACAAAGAAATGGAAAAACGTTCCATGCTCATGGATTGGAAGAACAAATATTGTGAAGATGTCAATGCTTCCTAGAGCAATCTACACATTCAATGTAATCCCCATCAAAATACCATCCACTTTTTTCAAAGAAATGGAGCAAATAATCCTAAAATTTGTATGGAACCAGAAAAGACCCCGCATAGCCAGAGGAATGTTGAAAAACAAAGCAAAGCCGGCAGCATCACAATTCCGGACTTCCAGCTCTATTACAAAGCTGTCATCATCAAGACAGTATGGTACTGGCACAAAAACAGACACATAGATCAATGGAACAGAATAGAGAGCCCAGAAATGGACCCTCAACTCTATGGTCAACTCATCTTTGACAAAGCAGGAAAGAATGTCCAATGGAACAAAGACAGTCTCTTCAACAAATGGTGTTGGGAAAATTGGATAGCCACATGCAGAAGAATGAAACTGGACCATTTCCTTACACCACACACAAAAATAGACTCAAAATGGCTGAAAGACCTCAATGTGAGACAGGAGTCCATCCAAATCCTAAAGGAGAACACAGGCAGCAACCTCTTTGACCTCAGCCGAAGCAACTTCTTCCTCGAAACATCGCCAAAGGCAAGGGAAGCAAGGGCAAAAATGAACTATTGGGACTTCATCAAGATAAAAAGCTTTTGCAAAGCAAAGGAAACAGTCAACAAAACCAAAAGACAACCGACAGAATGGGGGAAGATATTTGCAAATGACATATCAGATAAAGGGCTAGTATCCAAAATCTATAAAGAACTCATCAAACTCAACACCCAAAGAACAAAGAATCCAATCAAGAAATGGGCAGAAGACATGAACAGACATTTCTCCAAAGAAGACATCCAAATGGCCAACAAACACACGAAAAAATGCTCAATATCGCTTGGCATCAGGGAAATCCAAATCAAAACCTCAATGAGATACCACCTCACACCAGTCAGAATGGCTAAAATTAACAAGTCAGGAAACGACAATGTTGGCGGGGATGTGGAGAAAGTGGAACCCTCCTACACTGTTGGTGGGAATGCAAGCTGGTGCAGCCACTCTGGAAAACTGTATGGAGGTTCCTCAAAAAGTTGAAAATAGAGCTACCATATGATCCAGCAAGTGCACTACTGGGTATTTACCCCAAAGATACAAAAGTAGGGATCCGAAGGGCTACGTGCACCCCGATGTTTATAGCAGCAATGTCCACAATAGCCAAACTGTGGAAAGAGACGAGATGTCCATTGACAGATGAATGGATAAAGAAGGTGTGGTATATATATACAATGGAATATTATGCAGCCATGAAAAGGAATGAGATCTTGCCATTTGCAACAACGTGGATGGAACTGGAGGGTATTATGTTGAGCGAAATAAGTCAAACAGAGAAAGACATGTATCATATGACCTCACTGATATGAGGAATTCTTAATCTCGGGAAACAAACTGAGGGTTGCTGGAGTGGGGGGTGGGGTGGGAGGGATGGGGTGACTGGGTGATAGACACTGGGGAGGGTATGTGCTCTGGTAAGCGCTGTGAATTGTGCAAGACTGTTGAATCTCAGATCTGTACCTCTGAAACAAATAATGCAATATATGTTAAGAAAAAAAAAAAGAAGATGAAGGTAGCAGGAGGGGAAGAATGAAGCGGGGGAAATCGGAGGGGTAGACGAACCATGAGAGACGATGGACTCTGAAAAACAAACTGAGGGTTCTAGAGGGGAGGGGGGTGGGAGGATGGGTTAGCCTGGTGGTGGGTATTGAGGAGGGCACATTCTGCATGGAGCACTGGGTGTTATGCACAAACAATGAATCATGGAACACTTCATCTAAAACTAATGATATAATGTATGTGGATTAACATAAGAATAAAAAAAATAAAGAAAAAAAAAGATGCCAATTTATCCCCTACTCTGCAGACACTTCTTTAATGAAACCTCCTTCCACTCACCCAGATCAATGGACATCACACAATGCACCTTAATTTTGGGGGTCACAATTGACTGAGCCAGGGTAGACACCTGACCCAAGGGGAGTGAGCCATTGGCTGTCCAGACTCATGGTCTGTGGGCCCTGGTTCAAAAGGATGATCTGGGTCAACAAAAGTTTTCTTGTCCCAAAGATTAGAATAAGAGATTGAGAGATAGATTCTTGGTCAGTTATAGGTGCCAATGGACAGAGAGAGTTGAGGACAGGGGAGCCATCTGGGGCCATTTGCACACCAAAGATATGAGAAAGTAGAGCTCAGAAGAAGAATATTGGCAAGGAAGGACTGGATAAAGGTAACAGAGAGAAGTAAAGAAGGAGGGGTTTAAGGAGGAATAAAGAGTTGGAGAGGCAGTAAAGGCCAGCCCCATTCTCAGGACTGACCAGTTCACACCCATCCTGAAACTTATTTATTTAGCCATTTCTATTCCTTTCTGTATTCTTATATAAATTTCTCATATTCTACCTGTATTTTGTTTATCTTGAACTCATCTGAGTGTCTTTATAAATAAAAATTCCTAACTTGAACATAAAGGCTACAGAAATGCATAGATGGGAAGTCAGTATGTGCTGGAATAGTTGGGGGAATATTCACGGAAAAAGCAAGAAATATTCAGGCCTTAAATAATGTATGGGATTTGGATGATGGATGAGCAGGAAGACAAGCAGTCATGATGGAATGAACTTGGCAGATCAGAGCGAAGATCCTTGTGAGTTCCCCCGCTAGGTCCCTTTCTGAAGAAGGAGGGGTATTGACAGTTAAGGAGGGTGAGCCTCAGTGAAGACCAAGAGAGACTTCTGTTTCATTATGGAATCCCTGAACAGTAGCCATAGAATGTAAAGAAACTAAATGCCCAAGGAAGAGCTCGCCAGCACCTTTATTGCTTTGACTGAGAACTAACCCCTGGAGGATGCTGGTCCCTCTCAATCTGGGTAAGGAGTAGCGTAGGAAGTGAGGTGGTGGGAAAAAGGAATAGAGGTAATGCATTGTTTCCCCATCTCCCATTGCCTCAGCTTCCCTGCCTATAGGATAAAGCTATTCTTATTTCTCTTCAACCATTTGCTTCCCAACTGGAATCCCTCCACCAATTACATAACAACCCTGTTAAAACTTCATGCTGGTGTTGAGAAAAAAAAAACTTCTCAGGATTGCTATGGACTGCCAGTCAAAGGGAGATCAAAGAGAGAGCACCACTTTGTCCTCCAGACCACTAGAAAGTCAAGGACTCAAACCTTTCTGAGTGAAAATAAGGCCAAAATGGAAAATTTCCAGTATGCAGTCAAAGAAGTCTGTAACTCTTATGAACAAGATATTGGTAGCAAGAAACATGATTTCTTTAAATCCCTTCAATGTGGGTATTATTAAATATTTAGGGTTTTTTTTTTTTAAAGATTTTATTTGTTTATTTGACAGAGAGAGACAGAGTGAGACAGGGAACACAAGCAGGGGGAATGGGAGAGGGAGAAGCAGGCTTCCCGCGGAGCAGGGAGCCGGATGTGGGCCTCGATCCCAGGACCCTGGGATCATGACCTGAGCCAAAGGCAGACGCTTAACGACTGAGCCACCCAGGCGCCCCTTAGGGTTTTTTAAAAAGATTTTTTATTTATTCATTTTTGAGAGAGAGAGAGACCTCATGAGTGGGGGGGGGCAGAAGGAGAAGTTGAGTCCCCGCTGAGCAGGGAGCCCCATGCAGGGCTCGATCCCAGGACTTGGGGATCATGACCTGAGCCAAAGGCAGACCCTCAACTGACTGAGCCACGCTTATTAAATATTTAGTAATGTAAGGCATTACTCCCCCCTTTCCCACTCTAGGAAATTGAAAATATGTGCCTTCAGCCACACTGCCAATCAATTAAAAATTAGACTTGGTTTCCAGTTCCAGCTTCTCCACTGTGAACATGGATAAACCATTCCCCTCTCAGAGTGGAGGTGGGATCGGGTAATGGTGAAGATGCCATCCACGACAATTGCCACGTTTCTCCTAGTCAGTCGCTGAGCACTGGGCTAGGCCCTGGTATAACGTGGAAGAGAATTGAATTTGGAGGAAACCAACCCACTTCCCATCCTGGGGCTTCCCTAAGAGGATTTGCACTCGCCCGCCCACAGGGGGCAGCATTGGTGAGAACACAGCTGGCCCCGTGTCTCCTTCCCCTCTATTGCTCCTCTCCAATGCAGCTCAACTCTTCTGCGGCTGATGCTGTATGTAATCCCTCCATTTTGTCTCATCCCAACTCCTTCCTATGCACTATAAGGCCACAGATGATCTCGCCCTCACGGCTGTCTTATTTCTTTTGTTCCCCTCTGCCGTGTCCATGCGGTCACCCTGTTCCTTAGATGCATGAAGCTCCTCTCTGCCTCTGGGACACTTGATGTCCCCGAGTCTTCACAGGATCTTGTATAGTCCTTCTTGTACAGTTGACTCTGCTACAAGACCTGTGTGTTCCTAAAATTCCCGTGTGTGCAAAATTATGCGTCAGAACCACTGGGATTTATGGGGGACATGGGGGTAGGGATACAGTGTTCAAAAATGTCAGTGACACATTCAAAAACATTGGAACTGAATAAAATTTTAAAAGATTGGAACCTAATAAAAATAGTAGTTTTTGCACATATAAATGGTTAAGAAATACATAAATATGACAATAAATGTGTCACTTACCCTTGAAAAGGGCCTGAAGTTTGCTAGGGGAAGTGGACATCAGGAGGGCTACAACTTGTGGATTATGGCAAATGGGATGAAGGAGGTTATCTGAAATCAGACAGAAGTTGTCCAGCTAGTCGTGGACCGCGTGGCTCACAGCACATGTGTTGAACTGAGGAAGCTGGTGGATGTTTGGGGGCCCCGTGGTTGTCTTTTGTGATTCCTACACAGCTCAGTTCAGCTGGGCGCAAATCTGAAGACAGAAAAAACTGTTGTCTGCATGCACCTAGTGTTTTTACGGATGAAATCCCATGAGCAAATTCGAAACTTGTTTCCTGATATAACAGTCTCATGGGGACAAATTCACATTTCAAAACAAGGATGAGAGCAGAAGTGACTGTTATTCAGAGTTCAGCTGCTACCCCTTCAGACAGACCTTCCTTCACGGCCCAACCAGAAGTGGTCTCCCCTCCACCGCGTTGGGGCTCACCTAACCCTGTAGGAGTTATCATTACCTGAAAGTTCCATTTGCCCTGTAAGAGTTGTCATTATCTAAAACTATCTTGAATGCATAAGTTTTGGATTTTCACTGTCAGTTTCTCCTCATTAACCTTCAAGCCCGGGGAGGGGAGTGATGTTCTCCCCCGCTGTCCAGGACCCATATTTCCAGCACCTCGCCTCATGTCCAGCACAGGGTAACTGTAAATAACAAATGTTTTTAAAATGAGTTTAGGTCCTTGAATTTGTCACCACATATTAGAACTCCTGAGGAAGGGGTTCTGGTCAGCAGTGCCCCTCGCCCCACCCAGCTCTTCAGTAAAGGTCAGTGAGAATTTTTTAATGTTTCTTTCTACCTTCAGATTTGCCCTAGTTACTATTCCTGTGTAACAGATTATTCCCGATGTAGAAAGTAAGACCATCATTTTATTATGTTCTCCATTACATGGGTCAGGAGTTTGAATAAAGTGCAGAGGTGGTATCTTGTTTTTGCTCCTCTATGTCTGGAACCTCAACCAGGGGGACCTTGAAGACTGGGAGAGACTCAACAGCTGGGAGCTAGAGTCACCTAAGGCCAGTTTCCTCCCCGGTCTGGGGCCTGGCCTGGGTTGTCACAGAATTTAGGACTGCCATCCAGAGTGCCTACCTGGGCTTCCTCACAACATGGTGGCCCCAGGTTAGTTGGCTTCTTATGTGATGCTGCAGAGCTCCAAGCAATAGTATTCCAGTGCACAAGGAGGAAGGCTGAGCCATCTCTCCTGACCTAGGCTTAGATGCCATACAGAGCATTTGTGACCTACTCTATCAGTCGAATTGTCACAAACTGTGGTACAATTTCTGAAATGACACCCCAAAGATGTTCTGCCCTAATCCATGGAACCTGTGAGAATGATGAGGTATCACTCCTGTGATTGTACCATGTTTTATGGCACAGCTGACCATAAGATAGGGAGATTATCCAGGTATTTGATCCAATCATATGGCCCCTTTAAAAGCAGAAAGACTTCTCTGGTTGATGGAAAAAGAGGAAGTCATAGAGAAAAAGTGTGGAATACAGACCTTCCAAATCAATTGAAGGAGTTTTTAAAAAAGGAGTAGGGGGTAGGGTTCAAGGAAGGAAAACAATCCAGGAAAAAAAAAAAAGCAAGAATAGAGAAAAAAAAGAAAAGTGGACAAATAAAAACGTTAAAATTAGATGGTAAATGGACAACTACAATGCAAACGAGTGACCTACAGCAACTCAAAACAAAATGGGAAAATCTCAAAAACAAAGTTGAGGGGCAAAGCAAGTCCCAGTAGAATATGTACAGTATGAATCAAATCATAAAGTAAAAAACATGCAGAATGAAACATATTGCATAGGGATGCTTACATATGTAATAAAACTATAAATAAAAGCCAAGTAGTCATAAACAGAAAATTCAAGATAGTGATTACCTCTGGGTAAGGGGTTGAAGATGGATAGGATAAGGGAGGGTCCACAGGAGCTTCAAAGAAATTGTTAAGATTTCAATTCTTAAGCTAATGTGTAGTGAATATAAGATCTCATGTATTTGTCATTCCTTTTATTACAAAAAATATTTTGCATTTAGTTAAATTTTTAAAAGTTAAGAGAGATTGAAAAAAAGGTTCTCCCAAACCCCTCCTCTTAACTAGGTTCAGGGATCTAAACTGTTTTTCCCAAAGGCACTAGGGAGCGAATCATTGCCACAACCAGAACTCGGGTACCCAGACTCAGAATATTATGTAATGATGTCACGTTCTAAATGTCTGTGATATGGGCATGCCTGGGTGGCTCAGTTTGTTAAGCATCTGCCTTTGGCTCAGATCATGATCCTAGGGTCCTGGGATCAAGTTCAGCATCTGGCTCCTTGCTCAGCAGGGAGCCTCCTTCTCCCTCTCTGCCTGCTCTGCCTGCCATTCCCCCTGCTTGTGCTCTCTCTCTCTCTCTCTGACAAATAAGTAAATAAATCTTTAAAAAAATAAATAAAAAATAAATGTGATGTGTTTGTGTAGGAGCATGAAGCCGATTAAAATGGAAATGTTTAAATTGTAGAATATTTTTAATACCTAAAGCTTTATTACTTTTGAGTTAAAATAATTGGAATTCCCTATGCAAGTCTTCCAACACCTCTGAGTGGCAATATTCTTCAAACAAATTTCGGCTGAGTAATTTCACTTCTTAAAATAACAAAGGACTGCATATGATGTTGAGAAAGCAGAGGGTAGAATGGAAACCTAGATATTTAATGGGGTGAGGAATGTTCGCTGAGTTATACTTACTGAGAAAGAGGAGAGTTCTAAGCACAGCCCACTGTCACTGAGGTGGAGTCATGGTGGCACACGGTCAGCCCTCCAGGAGGATGGAGAGGACACATTGGCACTAATACCCCATGTGCCAGCTTTGTAGGGCATCTCACCTTATCCCAGCATACAGACCTCTGAGAACAGGCCCCCATCATCCATCACCTGATGGGATTGCAGCCAGATACTGCCAGCTGCCAGCACCCCTTCCATGTCCCCTCAGCACTCACCATTCCCACGGATGCCATGCACGAGATAGCAGGTGACTGCTCTCTCTGGCCCTCAGAGTCTGCTCAGCCTAAACACGCTTTGGAAACAACCCTCCCAAGAACAGTGACCACACTAGATGCTTGATCTCACGGATCATCTGTTTCAACCTCCAGCAACCTTGTAAGGCATGGTTTTTCTCAAATGGCATTTGGAAAAACTTAGGTTAAATACATTGCTTCAAAATACCCAACCCAGAAGGGGCAATGCTAGAACTGTAACCCAGACCATCTGAATCTGGAGGCCCAACTCTCTTAAGCAGGAGGCCAAAGAAAATATTCCAGATCTGAGTAGGTAGTCCTTGTGTTTCCTTCTTTTTTTTTTTTTTTTTAAGATTTTATTTACTTATTTGAGAGAGAGTGAAAGGGAGAGAGAGAGAGCAAGAGCGCAAGAGCAGGGAGCCTGACGCAGGGCTTGATCCCAGGACACCGGGATCATGTCCTGAGCGCAAGGCAGACACTTAACCAGCTGAGCCACCCAGGTGCCCCTCCTTCTTTTTTTTTCTTTACTTTTTTCCTCCCCATTTTGGCATTGCTCTGAGAGGTCAAGTGGTTTTGTCTGTTTGTTCATTTAAAATATTTTATTGTGTTAAGAACACTCAACATAAGATCTATCCTCTTAAATTTTAAGCATGCAATACAATACTGTTGACTACAGGTACAATGTTGTTAGCAGATCTCTGGAGTGTGCTCATGTTACATAACTGAAACTTTATGCCTATCAGTTAGCAACTTCCGATCTCCCTCTCCCCCCAGCTCCCAGTAACCACCATTCCAGTCTTTGATCTTATGAATTTGACCATTTTAGATAACTCCTATAAATGGAATTATGCAGTATTTGTGTTTCTGCGGCTGGCTTATTTCACTTAGCAAAATGTCCTTAGGGTTCATCCATGTTGTTGCAAATGGTAGATTTTCTTCCTTTTTAAGGCTGAAAAGTATCCCATTGTGTGTCCACACCATCTTTTCTTGATTTGTATATCTGTCTATGGATATTAATGTTTCTTTCCTTTTCCCAGCTACTGTGAACAGTGCTTCAGTGAACATGGGGGTACTGATAACTGATTCAAGATCCTGAGTTCAGTTCTTTTGGATAAATACTCAGAAGTGAGATGGCTAAATCATATGGTAGCACCATTTTTAAGTTTTTCAGGAGCCTCCATACTGTTTTCCATAGTTGATGCATCATTTTGCATTTCTACCAATGGTATGCAAGGGTTCCAGTTTCCCACATCTTTGCCAACATTTGTCGTCTTTTGTTTTTGTTTTTGTTTTTTATAATAGCCACCATTACAGGTGGGAGATGGTATCTCATTGTGGTTTCGTTGACATTTCCCTGATGATGAGTGATGTTGAGCATCTTTTCATACACCTGGCCATTTGTCAGCTGGAGCATTGGTTCTATGGTAGAATTCTCACCTGCCATATCTGTGGCCATTTCTTCTTTGAAGAAATGTCTATTCAAGTTCTTTGCTCATATTTTAATAAGGTTGTAAGTTTTTTGTTGTTTGAGTTCTTTATGTATTTTGGATATTAACTCCTTATCAGATAGATGGTTTGCAAATATTATCTCCCATTCCATAGGTTCCCTTTCCACTACTGATTACTTCCTTTGTTGTGCAGAAGCTTTTCAGTTTGACATTTATTTGTTTTGTTGCCTGTTCCTTTAGTGTCATATCCATGAAGTCATTGCCAAGACCAGTGTCATGAAGAGTTTTATTTATTTATTTATACTTACATTTAACTGTTTAATCCATTTTGAGTTGATTTTTGTATATGGTGTAAAATAAGGGTCTTTTCCAAGTGGCTCCCTGAAGTGACAACGGCACTGTAGACATCGCAGAGTCTGAGGTACCTCTCCCTTTTCTCCAACTACTGCTGAGAACAATTCTGTATACTAATATTCTCCTGAATAATCCATACCAAGCTCAGTCTGGTCTTTTATATAAGAACACTCTCTCCTCCTTGCAGTAATATTGGATTCCAGCTCTGCCACATCCCACGCAACTCCAAAAGGACAAGACACGCAACCTGCCTAAAGCTCAGTTTCCTCACCTACGCAATGGGGTGAAAAGTACCTACACAACAGGATGGTTTTGAGTGTGCGAATGATTAAATGATTAAATCTGATTTAATGGTTAACAGTAAAGCACTATGCAAATAATAATGGTTTATAGTATTGTTCCTTAAGAACCATTATGTAATGTGAAAGTTAAAAATGCAAGCTTTAGAGTAAGACAGACGTCACTGGGAGATTGTGAGAGATTTCATGAAGTAACTTTCCCTCTGAGCCTGCATTTCAGCTTAAGTAACCTTTCGCCCCTATTGAGATGATGTATGGAAAAGCATGTGGCACAGTTGACAAATAGCCTGGGGGAAAAAAAGGTAGTTTTAGTAGCAGTAAGATTTACAGTCTCTGTGTGACTCTGTGACTTTATACACAAATTGGATGACTGGAATTTAGAGGCATTATATAAACATAATTTTAGCAGCCAAGAACTAAGAGTGACACTCCAGGGAAATGACAAAAGCCAGCTTACTCCCTCCCATGCTCAGAGGCTGCAGTACTGGGACTCTGTGCTCCCAACCTCAGTGGCCGTGTCTACCCCTGTGCATTCTGCCCTGCCATTCAGCCTGATGGTCAGCACACTAACATCATTATCACAAGTCTCAGTAGATGCTTTTAACTAAGTGCCATGGAGAAATAAGAATTCTGTCCAGCTTGTCCATGACTCTGAATCCAGAGGCACAGCAACCTTCATGTCCAGCTACCGGACCCAGGCTGACCCCCACATGTGTATGTATATAGACACCTGCATCTTGCATATATATATTTCCATTAGCTGTTGATACATTGCAAAGTACCACCTGTCATTCGACCTCTCTCCTTTAATGACGCTGCATCTCAGATGTGTTGTGAATAAATCTGGCTTTTTCATGGTCCAGGTGAACTACTTTAAAGGGCGTCTACTGATACTTAAGCCTAACCTACCATATTTTATCATGTGCAAGGAGACATCCAATCTCAAACTACTCATATGTAAATTTTAGTCTATCATACTGAGGTAGAGAGAGTCTGTAGCACTTATTTATGGATAACCCTGCAGGTTTTAACCCGGGTCAAGTAAAGACCAGGTAGTGCACAGCTATCATGCTGATCAGCAGGCAGCTGAATATTGGAAGGACACTCTCTGAAGGTGTCCACAGACTATCTGCTGAATAGCTCTCTCTTCCCTGGTACTCTGGGAGGACCACCACCTTGGCCTCTCCAGACTTCTACCTCCATCTCCTCAACTCAGAGAGCCCACCAGGTTCTGTCCCCAACCCCACCAACGGGCCCCCTCCTCTGTTTCACTGCCTTGAAATCTCTTCAGACAGCAAGCTGGGTAATCATATGTTTCCTCTCTCTTTCTCACTGTCCTTTCTGATATACAATGAACCATTTTTCACATATTCTATCCATTTTTGGTTGTTGTTTTAGGTGGGAGGGTGAATCCGGTCCCTGTTTCCCCATCTTGGCTGAAAATGAAAGCTGCTTTCATTGATTTTTGTCTAATTCTTGTACCTGTGGTTACAACTGACATATGAGTGCAGTTCTATTGTGAATGCTGGTTGATATTTTTATTCACATTAATGAGTAAGACAAAAGTGGTACAAAGCTGTATGTTGGAATGCCATGTTGTTCACCAATGATATGAGCAACTTCTTTCCTGAAATGAATAATAGGTTTCAAATATTGGAAAAAAATGTCTTTAAGCTTTATGCTATTCACAATGTAGCAGTTACAGATGCGACACACTTTTAAGTTTAATCTGTCTTATTAATATTTTCTCCATGGGCGCCTGGGTGGCTCAGTTGGTTAAGCGACTGCCTTCGGCTCAGGTCATGATCCTGGAGTCCCGGGATCGAGTCCCGCATCAGGCTCCCTGCTCGGCAGGGAGTCTGCTTCTCCCTTTCACCCTCCCCCCTCTCATGCTCTCTTTCTCTATCTCACTCTCTCTCAAATAAATAAATAAAATCTTTAAAATATATATATATTTTTTCTCCATTACTTTTTAAAGCCTAGCCAATCAACAAAACAGCAAACCAAACCCTGTCTTGCAGCGTTTGTTCATTTCCATTGTATAAATATTCCCACCATAAAAGATTTCAAGATACCAATGTGATGTCACTCAACATGGAGTCAGGAAGAGATGCACAGTAGCCACCATGAGATGGACTTTTCTACTTTGTGGATACTAGAGGCATAAGTAACCCCAAGAGTACAGATTATAGTAAAACAATTAGGAAGTGATGAGTGACCAGTATTTGTTCCCTTTATTTTTAACATAGTACATTTCATTGTAAGTTTATATAATTTGAGTTTTAATAATGGTCTGCAGAATGCCTGATGATTTACCAAACGGCTCTTGTGAGCTAGCTAGTGTAAGGCTGGTTTGTGCATCTCTGGATGGAGCCTGGTATTGGGCTTCAAGTATGAGTCATAGCACAGGCAGGCAGACACACACTCACACTTGGAGAGGATGATTCTCATCCCTGTGTTTTGCAGGGGAAGTATTCATTTGCTAAATGGAGAAAGAGGACAAGGGCACCTGGATGAAGGGAGCAGTACATGTGAAGGTAAGCAGGAGCTCACAGTCCCATCCTGAAGTTCCCTGGGCCCTGAGAGTGTCAGGAGAGATTCAGGACCAAACAAGGACTCTGGGTTCAAATCTCAGTTTCTACTTAATTAGTGTGGCCTGGGCATGCCACTGAACTATCCGTGCTTCAGATTCTCCAATAGAGTTGTGGTGTAATCACGCTGATTGAGAAAAGGGCCAGGTGTGTAGGCACCAGGAAGAAAATGTAGTCAGTGTTACTATTACTTTCTATAGCCCCATTCCAGCAAAGCCCTTTTGTCAGCACTGTGGATTCATCCTGATCGATTTAGTGCTGACTTTAACTTCTACAAAAATTAGACACACAGGACACAAATGCCACCTCCTCTCCCTCAAGGAACACCCAGGAAATGAACCCATTTTTCCATCACCACAGCACAGCCATGCAGGTAATGGGGTAGCAGAGCAGACCAGTTCAGGCGCATCTCTTCTCAAGGCAGTGTCCAGGGACATCACCGTGTTGGCAGCTTGAAAGCAGCTTGAAAGCAGCCATCGGGGGAGTGTTTATGCCACAGAAATTGACAAATACTACAAATCAGGGCTTTTTCATCCAGAGAGCTGGTTTATCAGCACACCACTGCTCCTTCTTATAGCCTTTCTGACCTAAGCAGTTCAATTTGCTTAATAGAAAGGATGCCTCGTACTTCACTTCGAGAAAATCAATCTCTCTCTAGCAAGACATTAAAGGCAATAATGTAGCCTGTCTAATCCTATTACCAGATGACAGTCCTACCAAAGGAATGAGCAAAACTAGCCTGATGCAAACAGTTTCTCAGGGTGCTTTTGGAAAGAAGTCCACAAATTCAAGATAAATTCATACGTAATGCATTGCCATTAATATTGGTTTCTCTGGAACTTAGCGATTTACAGAATGCAGCTTGGAGTGATGCAGAGCCCCACCTCCAGGGACCTTATGATAAGAGTACATTATGAAGGCACCAGTGACATCTTTCTGGGCCCTTTCAAAGACAGATGACTCCTGCCATGCTCCCCGTTCTAGGACAGTGAGGCCCAGAAAGGAGAGAGCCCTAGGAAGATCTCTAAGTTCATCTGAGGAGCAACTCCAAAGCAGACTAGGAAGCCACTTTAAGTGAGCAATTCTCCCTTTTGTTAAGCTTAAGTGGATTTCTAGGAGGCAGATCTAAGATCAATAAATGAGTATAGTAAATGGCATTATTGGCTCCAATTCTTCACCCCTCTATATCCATGTCCTTTGTTATAGGTCTTTGCAATCTCTCCCACTGAAAGAGCAGATTATTTCCCTGCCCCCCTTGACTTTAGGCTTGTCCATGTGACTTGCTTTAGCCAACAGAACAAGGTGAAAGTGAGTCTATGACTTAGAAGGCCTCAGCTATCACCATGAGAAGAACATGCCTGGCTAGACCACTGGTGGAAGGAGCATGAGAAATGGGTGGAATATTTCCCACATATTCCCGCCCCCAGCCCTTGTAGCTGGATGCTGAAGCATCCCAGTCTACCTGCAGGAAGTAGAGCTTCCCAGCGATGCCCAGTCTAGATCAGTCAAACCCCAGTCAACCTCAGACCTAAAAGTGAGCCCAGCTGGGGTTCTCCAAGCCACCCCAGCCCATGCACAGGTTGCTACTCTGTGTCACCAAGACTTTATGGTTATTTTTTCTATATGGCACTATTATAGCAATAGCTAAGTGAAGTAAGTAATAAGAATAAAATTATCTTTCCCTCATTAATTAAAAGAAAAAAAATTAGGTGTTTAAAAGAGTTTAAACCATGATGTCTTTGAAGTTTTAGGCTTTTTGTATTCATCTGGTAATCTCCAAAGCACACTCCAGTGCCTCGTACACAGTTGGAGCACAATAAATGTTTCTGTATGCCTGTGTGTCAGGGAGGTTGACTGCATAAGGGCTATCTTTATAAAATGCCTCATTAGGTAGAGAGCTTTCTATCATTGACAATAAAGCAACATCAGTTGTATCTCATTTCTAGAATATAATAAAAAGGCATTTTTTTATTAAGTGGGTAAATTAATCAGGACTCGTTCACATGGAAATGACAAAAAAGGTGACTCATACTGACTTATTTGCTGGCTCACAAAGTTAAAATGTCAAGGGGTAGATCAGGTCTGGACCACATTGTCAGGACTCAGACTATCTGCCTCTGACTCTGGATTGTTCTGTGTTGTGACTGAAGGTTGGCAGGCATCTAACTCTGTATTTCCTCCAGGAGCAGTGGTTTAGTAGTGGCCAATTCAGTGCTCATGGTGACTTTACAGAACATAACCACCATCACAAGTAACAAGAATTGACTGTGTGTGTGTGTGTGTGCATGTGTCTGTGCGCACACACACATACCTAATTTGGTTTTTGATTTCTTACCTTTGGCAGTTTTGAAGCCACAAATTAGAAGGTACCAACAAGAGCAAAAAGTAACCAAAAAAACTTATAGCAACACAGTGAGGGAAGCCACAAAAAGCTCTATACACTGACAGCATCAGAGCGAACACACATTGTTGACCTCTTACTGTAGGCAAGATGCTCAGCTTGGCTTCCTAAGTGATATGGAGGAGTGTATAGAAAACATCTGCCCTTGAGGAGCTTGTTGCCTGACAGGAAAGGTAAGGGGCATGCACAGATACTTAGAATGTTGGGAAGAGAGAGATCAGCACCACAAGAATCGTATCAACCTTAAACTAAGTACTTCCAAGGGACAGCAAGAGGGGGAAGGAAACGACTTCGCTATTTCATCGTGTGAACCTAGACAAGTCACTTTGTATCTCTGGACTTCATTCATTCACTCAGTGATTCAACAGATATTCTTTGAGTACCTGCTGTGTGTCACCCCAACCATGTGCTTGGCACTGTGACTTAAAAGTCTGGATTCATGATTAAAATTTGAATTAGAATTGCATGGCAATATCTCCAAGGCTCAGGTTTAGGGACCAAGTTTGCAGGTGGTGACCTGAGGTTTGAGCTCTCCAGGGCTCAAGATGGCTCGCTGGAGCTGTCCAGTGGAATGGTCTCAACCAGATGCCCACTCAAGATCAACAATGACCTCTCTGACAGGAAGCACCACACTCAATGAGATTCTTATTCTGAGAAGTTTGAACTATAACCAGATCTGGTCTCTGGCTCTATTGAAGAGACTGGATCTACACCGAAGGTTTAAGTGCCTCTTACTGGGAATAGATAGAGAGAGTGGTCAGTGGTGATTAAATTATAAATTCTTTTTGTGCTCCTGAAAAAGAGTTTTGCACTCCCACTGAAGAACACATCTCCCATGTGCCCCATGGGATAATTCAGAAATCACAGTTTTGCCTCAACCGCCATTAATAAAGAGGTCATTGGATTCCACCACGGCAACTTCCCTTGGATACTGTTTTTTCAGAAGCCTTGTGAGCTCATAAGGGAGTCTGGTGGAAGGCCCCTGGTATTTCTGTGCTCTTAGGTATGTCAAGTCTCAGAAACTTCGGCTTTCACTCATAAGACATCAGGGAGCCAGTGGGTTAGGTTTGGGGAGGACATGGTACTGAAAAAGAAGCACTGGATTTCAGAGCCAAAGGAGGTTCTTCCCCTGACTTCTGGGTGAGGTCACTCTTGCTTTCTGCTTAAACCTCACTCCTACTACCAGTCTCTGGCTGAAATGTGTAAGAGAATTTGCTGGAAAAACAACAGTCCAGTGAACAGAAAGAAAGACGAAAGGAGAATGATATGAATATCACCTGTAGGGGGCGCTGCCTTCTCCTGACACCTCTAATAACCCCACTTAATCCTGTGAGGTTGCTGTGGTAAGTCATCTCCAAAGATGGCTCCCCAGTGAACACCATTTCATGGTATTCATACCCTCATGTAGTTCCTACCCCTTAAATCTGGGCTGGCCCTGTGACTCACATTTTGACCAATAGACTGTGGTGGAAGTGACACTCTGCAGATTCTAAGCCTAGGTTACAAAAAGTCTCACATCTTCCACTTGGGTTTCTTAGGACACACACTGTGGAGGAAGCCAGCCAAGACGGTAAAATTCTGACTACCCTGAGAACATGGTGCTGCGTGGAAGCCCAGGCTAGCTGCATGGAGAGAGAGAAAGACATCCAGCCAGTCACCAGCTCCTCCAGGCATCCACATAGAGCACCAGGCATGAGGGTGAAGAAGCAGATCTGATTGTGGGCTGTGAAGGCATGTCTCCAAAATTGCCTCAGCATCAAAGCTGGCTGCAAGGTTTAAAGCCATGGGAAAGCTTGGGACCTAGAGAGAGGGTAAGTGGGATATCCAGCCCATAGGAAGTCATTCCCTTTCCTTATGGGAAGGTGCAGGGACTGAATATTGACAAAGGGGACCACAGCTGGTGCAAGAGGCAAGCCTTACAATGACCTACAACAACCTACTGCTGGCTCCTCTAGGGTCTTTGGAAGGCAAGATCAACTTCCACGGAGCTGCCATTGGCTCTTCAGCAGGATAGGCGGGGAGGCGGGGAGAATGGGTGGACAGCGCTCAGGCAGGTGGGGGGAGGGTACCATGTAGAGCAGGAAGTCAGTGTCTGGATGCTCCCTGGCATTTGGCACCATCAAGCAAGCCATCAGCCTTGGCCGAGAAGTCTGAGTATAAAACAAAGGAAATGTTCTCAACTTCGATGACTCTCTTTCCTTACACACAACAGGCCTCCTTTACTATTTATTTTTGTTTTTTATTTAAATTCAATTAGCCAGGTGCCTGGGTGGCTCAGTCGGTTAAGCGACTGCCTTCGGCTCAGGTCATGATCCCAGGGTCCTGGGATCGAGTCCCACATCGGGCTCCCTGCTCTGCGTGGAGCCTGCTTCTCCCTCTCCCACTCCCCCTGCTTGTGTTCCCTCTCTCGCTGTGTCTCTCTCTGTCAAATAAATAAATAAAATCTTTAAATTCAATTAGCCAACTTATAGTACATCATTAGTTTCAGATGTAGTGTTCAATAATTTATCAGTTGCATATAACACCCAGTGCTCATCACATCACATGCCCTCCTTAATGCCCATCACTCAATACCCCACCCCCCACCCACCTCCCCTCCAGCAATCCTCAGTTTCTTTCCTATAGTTAAGAGTCTCTCATGGTTTTTCTCCCTCTCTGATGACTTCCCATTCAGCTTTCTCTCCCTTCCCCAATGGTCCTGTGCGCTGTTTCTTATAGTCCACATATGAGTGAAAACATATGATTGTCTTTCTCTGATTGACTTATTTTGCTCAGCATAATACCCTCCAGTTCCATCCAAGTCAATTTAAATTGTAAGTATTCAACCTCTCTGATGGCTGAGCAATATTCCATTGTATATATGTACACTACATCTTCTTTATCCATTCATCTGTCAATGGACATCCAGCTCTTTCTACAGTTTGGCCATTGTGGACATGGCTTCTATGAACATTGGGGTGCTGGTGCCCCTTTAGGTCACTACATTTGTATCTTTAGGGTAAATACCTGGTAGTGCAATTGCTGGGTTGAAGGGTACCTCTATTTTTAACTTCTTGAGGAAACTCCATATCATTTTTCAGAGTGGTTGTACCATCCTGCATTCCCACAAACAGTGTAAGAGGGTTCCCCTTTCTCCACATCCTTGCCAACATTTGTTGTTTCCTGTCTTGCTAATTTTAGCCATTCTGACTGGTGTGAGGGGGTATTTCACTGTGGTTTTGATTTGTCTTTCCCTGATGCCAAGTGATAGGAGTATTTTTTCATGTGTCTGTTGGCCATTTGTATGTCTTCTTTGGAGAAATGTCTGTTCATGTTTTCTGCCCATTTCTTGACTGGATTATCTGATTTTGGGTGTTGAGTTTGATGAGTTCTTTATAGATCTTGGATACCAGCCCTTTATCTGATATGTCATTTGCAAATACCTTCTCCCATTCCCTAGGTTGTCTTTTAGTTTTGTTGACTGTTTCCTTTGCTGTGCAGAAGCTTTTTATCTTGAGGTTCCAATTGTTCATTTTTGCTTTTGTTTCCCTTGCCTTTGGAGACGTGTCTAGCAAAAAGTTGCTGTGGCTGAGGTTGAAGAGGTTGCTGCCTGTGTTCTCCTCTAGGATTTTGATGGATTCCTGTCTCACATTGAGGTCTTTCATCCATTTGGGGTTTATTTTTGTGTATGGTGTAAAAAAAGGTCTAGTTTCATTCTTCTACATGTGGCTGTCCAATTTTCCCAGCACCATTTTTGAAGACACTTTCCTTTTTCCATTGGATATTCTTTCCTGCTTTGTGGAAAATTAGTTGACCATAGAGTTGAGGGTCTATGTCTGGGTTCTCTATTCTGTTCCATTGATCTATGTGTCTGTTTTTGTGCCAGTATCATACTATCTTGATGATTAAGGCTTTGTAATAAAGCTTGAAGTCCAGGTTTGTGTTGCCACCAGCTCTGGCTTTCTTTTTCAACATTCTTCTGGCTATTTGGGGAGAGATCACAACCAACACCAAGGAAATACAAACAATTTTAAGAAGATATTATGAGCAAGTATATGCCAACAAATTAGGCAATCTGGAAGAAATGGATGCATTCCTGGAAACTTGCGTATTACCAAAACTGAAACAGGAAGAAATAGAAAACCTGAACAGACCCATAACCAGCAAGGAAATTGAAGTAGTAATCAAAAATCTCCCAACAAATAAGAGTCCAGGGCCAGATGGCTTCCCAGAGGAATTCTACCAAACATTTAAAGAAGAATTAATACCTATTCTTCTGAAACTGTTCCAAAAAATAGAAATGGAAGGAAAACTTCCAAACTCATTTTATGAGGCCAGCATATCCTTGATCCCCAAACCAGACAAAGAACCCATCAAAAAGGAGATTTACAGACCAATATCCAATATCCCTGATGAACATGGATGCCAAAATCCTCACCAAGATTCTAGCCAATAGGCTGTAACAGCACATTAAAAGGATTATTCACCACGACCAAGTGAGATTTATTTATTCCTGGGCTACAAGGGCGGTTCAACATTCGCAAATCAATCAACGTGATACATCACATTAATAAAAGAAAGGACAAGAACCAAATGATCCTCTCAATTGGTGCAGAAAAAGCATTTGACAAAATACATTCTTTCTTGATAAAAACTCTCCACAGTGTAGGGATAGAGGGACCATACCTCAATATCATAAAAGCCATATACAAAAAGCCTACAGTGAATATCATTCTCAATGGGGAAGAGCTGAGAGCTTTCCCCTAAGGTCAAGAAGACGATAGGGATGCCCACTCTCACCACTGTTGTTCTACTATTTAAAACCTCTCCTCTCCTAAAGCTAAAAGCAGCCCTCAAAACAATGTAGCACAGTGAGTCCCACTTCTTAGTGTTACCTGAAAATCTCCTTAAAAATCTTAAAATTTTGGGATGCCTGGGTGGCTCAGTCGTTACGCGTCTGCCTTCAGCTCAGGTCATGGTCCCAGGGTCCTGGGATCAAGCCCCGCATCGGGCTCCCTGCTCCGCGGTAAGCCTGCTTCTCCCTCTCCCGCTCCCCCTGCTTGTGTTCCCTCTCTCGCTGTGTCTCTCTATCATATAAATAAATAAAATCTTTAAAAAAAATCTTAAAATTTCTAGCCTTGATCACCCCCCAGAATACTCAAATCATGAACTCTGAGGGTGGGGTCCAGCTTCTGCATTTTCTGAAGGCCTCCAGGGGACCCCAATGTGCAGCCTGATGTGGGAATCATGGACTAGGCCATATGAAGGCTTATAGAAAATTCATAATTACTGAGCCTGTAAGTCTATCACTCAGAGATGAGCATTAAGGTTCATGTGTAAGTATGACATCACAGCAATATTTATACTAGTAAATATCTGGAAGCAACATAAGTGTCCAATAGAAGATTGGTTTAGTAAGTTGTGGTTTATCCTGCTTTGCAATATTATGTAATATGGCAGACATGTACTTAAAGAAATTTCAGGGCATCAGAAAATTCTCTGGAATATAATAACCCTAATTTTGTAAGATATATACACATAATTATAAAAGTTTAAAATATATACACATAATCATAAAAAGTTTAAAATGTACTATTTCTAGGTCCTAGAATTGTGGGGATTTTCTTTCATATCCTTGTTTGTACTTACTAAGCTTTTTCAGGAACATGGTCATGTTGGTCAGTGGGGTAGGGTAGGAGATGAAAGGGTATGAAAAAATGTACAAGCAAGTAAAGAGGACAGAAAATAGTTTCAATCTCCCCATAGCTGGGCCTCAGAAGACTGGAGGGACATGCAGGATCGAGGCCATTCAGGGTAAAACAAGTTCAAACAATATAATGCTGTCCCATGACTCCTTGGGTCACTAGTCTAATGCTTCACAATTTTGGTGAGACAACTCCTTGCCATTGCTTCTTGGGCTTTTCCTAGGGTTACTAACTAATTGTACATCTCCCATTTGAATTGAGTAAGCACAGATATGATTGGAGTAACCATTTGACATGAAGGACCAGTACCATTAGGCAGACCTCTTCACTCATTCTATGGACTGGCTGCTTTGGATCAGACCCCCTTCCTTGCTCCAACCATATACGACCCAAACAGTCGAGTCTCATGTTCTTGCACATGGGAATGCTTCTCATGCAATGGTCCATGGGTTCTTGTGAAAGTGATTTGCTAACAATTTTGGGAAACTCTGATAAGGGAATGGGAAGATGGGACCAGTGTGCAACATCAAGCAAAGTCCCATGGGGGGATTTTGGCTCACTCCTGCAGGGGAGCTCAGGAAATGCAACAGGGTTGTCCAAATTGTGGGTGAGGGAGGACAAGACAAGAGCACTAGAGAATCTACATCTGGACACCAATCAGTTGTTGGTCAAGGACTGCCACTGCTGGAGTTAAATTCCCAGGCACTTGTGTGTTCCCATGTGCCCTTGATATGGGGCAGGACAGTCTACCATGGGAGAGGTGCAGGTGCTGGTGCTGGCAGTGAACTTTACCAGGATGAGAGCGGGTGTGAGTGCAGCAGTACATCATATGTTACCATGGGCCCTGGCTGCCCAACCCAACCGGAGCTGGTCACAAAGGCCACAGTGGAGCCTTCCACAGAATTAGCCTCAATTCTTTTTTTTTTTTATTTATAGAATATGCCTTCCACAGAATTAGCTTCAATTCTTTTTTTTTATTTATAGATTATGCTTTTTTTTATTTTGTTATGTTAATCACCATACATCATCAGTTTTTGGTTTTTTTTTTTTACTTTTTGATGTAGTGTTCCATGACTTATTGTTTGTGTTTAACACCCAGTGCTCCATGCAGAACGTGCCCTCTTTAATACCCATCACCAGGCTAACCCATCCCCCCACACCCCTCCCCTCTGGAACCCTCAATTTGTTTTTCAGATTCCATAGTCTCTCATGATTCATCTCTCCCTCAGATAGCCCTCCCTTCATTTTTCTCTTCCTACTATCTTCTTTTTTTTTTTTTAACATATAATGTATTATTTGTTTCACAGGTACAGGTCTGTGATTCATCAGTCTTACACAATTCACAGCGCTCACCATAGCACATACCCTACCCAGTGTCTATCACCCAGCCACGCCATCCCTCCCACCCCCCCACCACTCCAGCAACCCTCAGTTTGTTTCCTGAGATTAAAAATTCCTCATATCAATGAGATCATATGATACATGTCTTTCTCTGATTGACTTATTTCCCCTAGCATAATACCCTCTAGTTCTATCCACGTCATTGCAAATGGCAAGATTTCATTTTTTTTTGATGGCTGCATAATATTCCATTGTATATACACACCACATCTTCTTTATCCATTCATCTGTTGATGGACATCGTGGCTCTTTCCATAGTTTGGCTATTGTGGACATTGCTGTTATAAACATCGGGGTGCACGTACCCCTTCGGATCACTACATTTGTATCTTTGGGGTAAGTACCCAGTAGTGCAATTGCTGGGTTGTTAGGGTAGCTCTATTTTCAACTTTTTGAAGAACCTCCATATTGTTTTCCAGAGTGGCTGCACCAGTTGCATTCCCACGAACAGTGTAAGAGGGTTCCCCTTTATCTGCATCCTCTCCAGCATCTGTTATTTCCTGACTTGTTAATTTTAGCCATTCTGACTGGTGTGAGGTGGTATTTCATTGAGGTTTTGATTTGGATTTCCCTGATGCCAAGTGATGTTGAGCACTTTTTCATGTGTCTGTTGAATTAGCCTTAATTCTTTGCCAAAAGATTCTGGATGCTCTCTGAGCTTGCCTCATTTCATCAGAGCTGTTTTCTTCTGAATTTTGATAGAGGAGCATTCAGGACACCATTGCTGGTTTGGAGGGGGGAAATAATGACACAAGTCATCTCCGAAGGGGTAGACAAGAGAGATCCTTATGCTCCAAACAATTCTCCTGAAGTCTCAGCTAAGGATGTTCAAGCACCATGCTTCCTCCCTCCTCTCTAAATCCTCCTCCTCAACTTTTGTTTCTGTTGGAACAACATCATTCACAACACCCAGGTGGGTGTTCACTGAACCTTTTCTTCCATTTTCTGTTCTAAGCATAGATAATTATGATCTTCAAGTTAACATGTGGAGGTAAATATTGTAATTTAGCTTCAGGGATATTACACATAATGTGGTTTTTGTTTCCTCCGCCTCAGCAGCTAAACAAAGAGCATTGTCCTCCTGAAAGGGCTTGGAATACTCTGGGGGACATATAAATAAGGTTTTTCATTTTAAAAATCACTTCCGAGCCCTGCCCATAGCATCCCTCCTCTTTTGAATAGCAGTATTATTTGTGACATCCGGTGGCAGGCAACTCAGCCTGTGAGTCATCCGCCAGCAAGACATATGCTCCAGTGCCATTATGAAATGATGAGCAGCCTCACGATCAAAGGTGGAACTTTTACTTGCAGATTAAACAGGAAACCTTCTCCAGAGTCTCCTAAATCAACACAGCAAATGGTTATTGCCAATTCACATTTATGTTTGAAAAATGCTAGGGATCATTTACATGTGAATTCTCACCTTGCTCCAGAAGGGGAGAAAGCAGGTCACAACAGATTGACTTCTCCTTAGGCTGGAGGACAGCATTCAGACTGTGCAAATGAATGGGGTTGCCTGATATAACCCAGCAACTAACTCAGACAGACAGAATTTAAATTGGGGGCTGACTCTGTGCTTCATGAACACCTCCTGAATGATGATCTATATCAAGTAGGGTCAAGCATGGGTACCGAGAGAGCTCCTGATTCCAGCTCTAGAATGCAGCATGTAAGTCTCCCCCTACTGTTACTCTGAAAGTAACCTCAAATAGAACCATAGAGCTATGAATAATTTTAAAAATTGCCTTCCATGTTGAAAAAGAAAAGCAAAGCCGGCGGCATCACAATTCCGGACTTCCAGCTCTATTACAAAGCTGTCATCATCAAGACAGCATGGTACTGGCACAAAAACAGACACATAGATCAATGGAACAGAATAGAGAGCCCAGAAATGGACCCTCAACTCTATGGTCAACTCATCTTCGACAAAGCAGGAAAGAATGTCCAATGGAACAAAGACAGTCTCTTCAACAAATGGTGTTGGGAAAATTGGACAGCCACATGCAGAAGAATGAAACTGGACCATTTCCTTACACCACACACAAAAATAGACTCCAAATGGTTGAAAGACCTCAATGTGAGACAGGAGTCCATCCAAATCCTAAAGGAGAACACAGGCAGCAACCTCTTTGACCTCATGCAAAGCAACTTCTTCCTAGAAACATCACCAAAGGCAAGGGAAGCAAGGGCAAAAATGAACTATTGGGACTTCATCAAGATAAAAAGCTTTTGCAAAGCAAAGGAAACAGTCAACAAAACCAAAAGACAACCGACAGAATGGGAGAAGATATTTGCAAATGACATATCAGATAAAGGGCTAGTATCCAAAATCTATAAAGAACTCATCAAACTCAACACCCAAAGAACAAAGAATCCAATCAAGAAATGGGCAGAAGACATGAACAGACATTTCTCCAAAGAAGACATCCAAATGGCCAACAGACACATGAAAAAGTGCTCAATATCGCTTGGCATCAGGGAAATCCAAATCAAAACCTCAATGAGATACCACCTCACACCAGTCAGAATGGCTAAAATTAACAAGTCAGGAAACGACAGATGTTAGCAGGGATGCGGAGAAAGGG
Organism: Mirounga leonina; assembly: GCF_011800145.1. Classification (NCBI taxonomy): domain Eukaryota; kingdom Metazoa; phylum Chordata; class Mammalia; order Carnivora; family Phocidae; genus Mirounga; species Mirounga leonina. The sequence continues at coordinate 6,623,961 of NW_023270374.1, forward strand.
GAACCCTCCTACACTGTTGGTGGGAATGCAAGCTGGTGCAGCCACTCTGGAAAACTGTATGGAGGTTCCTCAAAAAGTTGAAAATAGAGCTACCATATGATCCAGCAATTGTACTACTGGGTATTTACCCCAAAGATACAAAAGTAGGGATCCGAAAGGGTACATGCACCCTGATGTTTATAGCAGCAGTGTGCACAATAGCCAAACTGTGGAAAGAGCCAAGATGTCCATCGACAGATGAATGGATAAAGAAGAAGTGGTATATATATACAATGGAATATTATGCAGCCATCAAAAGGAATGAGATCTTGCCATTTGCAACGACGTGGATGGAACTGGAGGGTATTATGTTGAGTGAAATAAGTCAAACAGAGAAAGACATGTATCATATGACCTCACTGATATGAGGAATTCTTAATTGCAGGAAACAAACTGAGGGTTGCTGGAGTGGGGGGTGGGGTGGGAGGGATGGGGTGACTGGGTGATAGACACGGGGGAGGGTATGTGCTCTGGTAAGCGCTGTGAATTGTGCAAGACTGTTGAATCTCAGATCTGTACCTCTGAAACAAATAATGCAATATATGTTAAGAAAAAAAAAAAGAAGAAGAAGAAGGTAGCGGGAGGGGAAGAATGAAGTGGGGGAAATTGGAGGGGTAGACAAACCATGAGAGACGATGGACTCTGAAAAACAAACAGGGATCTAGAGGGGAGGGGGGTGGGAGGATGGGTTAGCCTGGTGGTGGGTATTGAGGAGGGCACATTCTGCATGGAGCACTGGGTGTTATGCACAAACAGTGAATCATAGAACACTTTATCTAAAACTAATGATGTAATGTATGGGGATTAACATAAGAATAAAAAAAAACACTTAAAAAAAATTGGCTTCCATTCCCTACAAACCTGCCAGGAAACTGGGGTGAGGGTAACTGAGCAGCCTGGGGCTATGAAAGAATTTTGTGATTAATAAATATTCATTCACATGAGCATGTGCTGAGTGTGTGCATACATAGTTAATCTACCCTCAGGTGGCTGGAAATAGGAAATAAGAAGTGTACCCCTTCTTCTCTATATTGAAGATGAGCTTCCGGGGGGGGGGGGTGAGCAGTGAGAGCATCCCAGCTGGAGGTCTGGGTCCAGCGTGTCCTTAGCATGGCCCAACGTGTGCCTTGGACCACTGACCTCCCATGCCATTCCCAAAGTCCTGCCCTTAGTCAGGAAGATGTGTGCCTTTCTCTGGGAATTGGCTCAATAAAGAGCAGGGAATGTTTACACTGGGGTTTAAGGGACGTTATGATTTAAGAAGAAAAATTAGGGCACCTGGGAGGAGAAGGAAACACATTATTTTAAAGTTAATTAAATATGTTTTATTTAGTACCTGCCAGGTGCAATGTAGGGAAGGGAATATAAAGTTGAAGAAATCCCCGCCTACAGGGTGTTTGTGATCCCAGAGGGTAAAGAAGTTTGCAAATGAGCTGACACATGAGAGGGGGACTGAGGTGCCCAGGCACAGCCTCAGGTACACGGGTATGAAGTGTGGGGAAGGCGGTTCCCACGATGGGACTGACAGGCATTTGGGAGGAGCCCACATTTGAGCAGGAACATATAACAGGAAGAACAAATGCTTGTATAGCTCTTCCTAGGTGCCCAGCACCCTTGACAAGGACCTCACCTCCACTCACTCATGAAATCTTCATATCAACACCATAAAGAGGGTGCTGCTGTTATTCCCACTTCACAGATGATTAAAGTGAGGCACAGAGAGAAAGCAAAATACTGTCACACCTGCCTGGAGATCATTTTCTGTAGGATCACTTCTCAGCTTCTTTCTCGTCTCTTTATTTCTCTTCCTGCTACAGACTTAACACTAGACTTGGGCTGCACAATTCAACTCGGCAACTATGGCTCAGATTTCAAGTGTATACTAGACACGTCAGCATGGGGTCAGGAAAGAGGTCAAGGAGTCTACAGCCCAGCAATGAAGACGAATCTGGGTATAGACTCAACTCTGACTCACAGTGGAAACTCCCATGTGCTGTGACTAGGGAAGGACAGCTGAATTGTTGGGATAAATTTGAAATAATGACCAGAGGTTGTGCTTTTTTCCCCTTATCTTTAAACAAATAATAATGATCATGAAAGTAGGAACTCACTGGAAAATACGGGGAGGATAAAGAAGAAAATTAAAATTATTCATAGTCTCCTCATCCAGAGAAAAACATTATTATATGTGGATGTATTTCGTTCTGATCTCTTATATCTGCAAATTAAGGCTTTTTAGAAAAAAATAACATGAGAATTATGCTGTTTATATAATTTTGTATCAACATTATATCATGAACATTTTCCATTATCACTAAAAATTGTTTGGCACATCATTTTTAAAGGCTACCTAACATGCCTATGCATGGACATGCCATAATTCATCCATCCACTTTACGTGTGAATTGGATATTCACGTTTTGAATGCTGCTGTTGGATATTCACGTTTTGCCAAGTTTTACTGTTAAAAGCAATGCCACAATATATACTGTTGTATATTATTTTTCCCAAATCTTGGAGTCGGCCTTCTGTAAAAATGGTCAAACATTTGTAAGAGATTATAAAATTTCTAATGAAATCATACTCATTCTTGTTATTTTGACACCACTGCTTTAGGAAAGCGTCTAGACCATGGAGACTCACAGACCAGTCTCACTGTGACTACTTGTATCTGGGAGAAGCTGCCTTCTTGTTCCATGCACCATCTTGTCTGGTCCATTGGCCACATGGTGGATGCAGGGCCATCTCTACAGTACCATTTTAGCACCATCTTGCCATAGATTAGCCAAGTAGCCATCTGCAGCTCCAACTATCAACAGCCCAAGTGGAAAATAAGTTTCTTTTTACCAACAGTCCCCACTAAAGTCCTAGCAATGAGTTTCACTGGTCCACTTTGGTTCATGTGTCATGTGTGACCTTGACCAATTATGAAGGCCAAGGACATGAAACAAGCTGGTCAGCCTGAACTGTGTCTTGACTTCTTTCTTTATTTCCTGGCTGTGTCCTGTGCGCTGTTTATAAATAGGGAGCCACAACTCAAGGGTTTCTTTTTTTTTTTTAAGATTTTTAATTTATTTATTTGACAGAGAAAGAGAGAGCACAAGCAGGCAGAGTGGCAGGCAGAGGGAGAAGGAGAAGCAGGCTCCCTGCTGAACAGGGAGCCCAATGCGGGACTCAATCCCAGGATCCTGGGATCATGACCTGAGCCAAAGGCAGACGCTTAACTGACTGAGCCACCCATGTGCCCCAACTTAAGGGTTTCTAGCTATACCACTTTTTTATTATGAAGAAATGGTAAAAGGGGCCAAGCTGGAGCAGACCCGACCACCAGTCTTTTGGGATAAACTTGCCAACAGCTCAAATTCAGTATGCCCCAAACCAAATCTTCCTTCCTCAATAGAACACATGCTTCCTCGTGTGTCCCTAGAAGCCATTACAACATGTGCCAGACCCTGTGGCTTAGCTCATCCAGATTCTATTTATAACCTCCTCTCCTTTTCTTGCCTCTATGATGGAACATATGAAAGCTAAAAACTGAATCTCCTAGGCTCTCTCACTGCTAGGAGGGTCATGCAAACATTTCTGGCCAATGATGAATAAGCAGGTGATTGCGGGAACTGCTGCAGCCATTTTGCAATTGTGACTCTAGTAGGCCACACAGTAAGGAGGGAATAGCATATAAAGGACACTCAGTCAATGACGATGTTTCAATATGCTGAACTGGTCTGGGCTGTCCACCTCTAGACTTCCTGTTACATGAGACAGACAGGCCTCTACTTTTTAAATCTTCCATTACTTGTAGCCAAATTCCTAACAGATGTACCAGCTTTCCAGTCAACTAGAGAACCTCAGCATTTCTTCATCATTTCCCACGGACCTGCTCTCCATCACTGATCGATCACTACATATTGTTGATTGTAACTCATCTGGGAAAGAAACTAGAAGCAACAGGAAGCCAGATTTTCGGTGGAATATAAACAGTGAAAACTGTCTAGGTGTGTCAGCTATGCATGGACAGGTTCTCTGATAGGTGAAAAAATGTACTTGGTGGGAAGTTATAAGGCAACAAACATAGAACTTAGAAGGGTAATTAATTATATTACAGTTGCTAGAAAATGTTAAGGTCTCTTCCATCTATGAAATGCTAAAATCATTCAGTTAGAATCACTGAGCATCACTTCTAGACGTGCAAAACAGAACAAAATACTGTCATTTGTAACCCAAACTGCCTGATAAAGAGAAGAGATCCTGTCGGGGGAAGCTCTTTGTCTGCACTGGACGTGGAAGCACTTGGTTACACTTGTTTAGGAGCAGGAGCCGAAGGCGAAGGTGGCTGAGTGACCCTGCTTACAGAGGGGGAAAATTTGGAGAGAAAGGGGACTGAGGAGTCAGTGAAGCTGAAGGGAGGGCGGGTAACCAAGTAGCCCTAGATGGCTGAGTATCTGGAATGGGCTGTCAAGAAAAGAGATTAGGGTGTGAAGTGTTGCTTTGTTTGCTGTGCATTCCATCAGGCAATCTCCCCCAACTCTTTAGTGACATCTTACAATTTCGTGCGAAGGTAACTTTTAAACTGAAGCAAGGACTGAGTTTCTCAGCTGTTTCAGGCAACAAACAGTGACCCTAGACCAAGGAGGCCATCAGAGCATGAGCACACACTGGAACTCACAGACATCTTGGGACTCAGGAGGCCACGGATTGGGGTTTCAAGACCATCTTATGGAAGTTTCAAGGGCTAAGAAGCCCCAGCTGACATAAAGTCTTCCTGGGAGAGAAAGATGACTATTTTCTTATATAACACTCATCCCACAGAAGACATTATATGTGAGCAGATAAACCACATTAAAGACCAGGAAATGTTTTTACTTAAAAGTCTTCCTTTCTTTATCAGAGTCTCTGTAGCCAAAACAAAGAGCTAAAAGACGCAACCAGATGGAAAATACAAGAGAAATATTGCAGGATACTTGCAGTAGATGTAACATTGGTCTGATATTCCAGAAGGAAGCATCAGAGAAAACAGAAAGGAAGAAATAATCAAAGAATGTGAATAGAGTGTTTATCTGTACTGAAGAAAGGCATGCATCTTGAGATTGAAAAAACCTACTAAGCATGCTAATTTTAAAATTATAGTTAGGCCTCTATTGGTAAATTTCTAAACTTCAGGGATAAAGAGGAAAATTCTAAAAGCCCTGAAGGGAAAAAAATATTAAAAAATAAGAATATGAGGCTATAAAGATCTTACATAGACACAAAACCCCCAATGCCATGAAGGAAATGACTAATGTATTTGACTACATAAAGACTACACATTCCTGCATTTGCCATTTTCTTTAAGCCTGAAATGAAATGAAACTATATATTTATGTGCAACGCATATATATAATTAGACAAAAAGTCTAAATAATGATACAAAGCAAACTTCACGGGGAGTACCTCTGGGGAAAGGAGGAGGAGAATATGAAAAGGATTTTCACTATTTTTATTGTTTATTCTGCTGAATTGTTTTGAATTTCAATTAGGATGTCCTACTCTATTATACTCGGAGTTTTTTAAAATACAAAAAACATGGTGGAGCAAGATGGCGGAAGAGTAGGAGACCTAGATTTCGTCTCCTCTCAGGAATTCAGCTGGATAGGGATCAAACCATTCTGAACACCTACAAACTCAACAGGAGATCAAAGAAAAGAACAGCAACAACTCTCTGAACAGAAAAGCGACCACTTTCTGGAAGGTAGGATGTGCGGAGAAGTGAATCCGAGGCAATATTTGGGAGGATAGACGGCAGGGAAGGGGCCTCCGTTGGCCGCTTCTGGCAAGTGGTAGAGCCGTGGAGCACAAAATCAGAACTTTTAAAAGTCTGGTCTGCTGAGGGACGTCACTCCGGTGGCTAAGCTGGGGATGGAACCCTCGTGGGACAGTGTGGTCTCAGGACCCTCGGGGTCACAGAAAGACCAGGGGTGCCTGAGTGCAGCAGAGCTCCCAGGAATCGGAGCAGGGAAGCCGGCTGCAGAGGCGGAGCCCAGGCGCGGGCTCTCAGCTCGGGGTTGCCAAAAACCATGATCCGCGGCACAGTCGGGCCACTGCTCCTCCAGCAGGGACCCAACAAGTGGCAGATCCGGGGAGACTCACCTTCCTCTCACGGGAGGAGCCGCGCAGGAGTGCACCACAGGGATCTGCCGGGTTTGGAGACTCCACCCGGGGTCGGGTGTCAGAGATAGAAACGTGTGGTCACAGGCTGGGTGAGCACGGAGTGCGGCGGGAGACCGGGGAGACGGGAGTGACTGACTGCTTTTCTCTGGGGGCTCACTGAGGAGCAGGGCCCCGAGTTCTCGGCTCCTCTGGGGTGGAGATTGGGAGGCCGCCATTTTCACTCACCACCTCCAAAGCTGTAGAGAAAGCTTGCAGGGAACAAAAGCCCCGGAGAGCAAACCCGAGCAGATTACTTAGCCAGGAGGGGGCAAGGGCGGGGCAATTCCGCCTCCAGCAAACACATTTGGAAACCACGGCAACAGGCCCCTCCCCAGAAGATCAGCGAGAACAGCCAGCCAAGATCAAGTTTACCAATCAATGAGAACGGCAGAGGGGCGCCTGGGTGGCTCAGTCATTAAGCATCTGCCTTCGGCTCAGGTCATGATCCCAGGGTCCTGGGATCGAGCCCGCATCGGGCTCCCTGCTTGGCAGGAAGCCTGCTTCTCCCTCTTCTGTTCCCCTGCTTGTGTTCCCTCTCTCACTGTGTCTCTCTCTGTCAAATAAATAAATAAAATCTTAAAAAAAAGAGACAGAAAATGGCAGAACTCCAGCCCTAGGGGAATACTGCACATAGAATTCATGGCTTTTTTACCATGATTCTTTAGTCTTTCAAAGTTAATTTTTTTTAACTGTCTTTTTTTCTTTTTCTTTTTTTTAATTTTTCTTTTTCCCTTTTTCAACCAACATCTTATCAATACCTTTAAAAAAAAAAACATTTTTATTTTTCATTTTTAGAGTCATATTCTATCCCTTCATAGTAGTTACCCATATTTTTGGCATATATATATATATATATATATATAAGTTGTTCTCTCTTTAAAATTTTCAGGTAGTTTCTTCTAACAGATTAAAATATACCCTAAATCTCTAGTATATGGTTTTTTTTCTACTCCCCTGCCTGATCACATTCTCTCCCTTTTTTTTTTCTTTTTTTGAATCCTCTTCTTTCTTTTTTCAAACAACTTCTTATCAATTCCTTTTATAAAATTTTTTATAATTTCCATCTTTACAGTCATATTCCATCCCTTCATCATATCAACCCTTATTTTTGTACATATAGAAGTTTTTCTTTCTTTAAAATTTTGGGAGGCACTTTCTTCAAACAGACCAAAATACACCCAAAATCTAGTGTGTGGCATTGATCTATATATCAGCCTGATCATATTGGATCACATTCTGGTTTTTTGCTGTTGTTGTTTTGTTTTGTTCTGTTTTTGTTTGTTTTTATCTTTATCTTTTTCTTTTTCTTTTTTTTCTTTTCCTTTTTTCTCTCTTTCCCTTTCTTTACCCACTGCTTCAGGTCTTTTCTGATTGTTTAGAGTATATTTTCTGGGGACGTTGTTACTCTGCTAGCATTTTGTTCTCTCATTAATCTATTCTCCTCTGCACAAAATGACAAGATGGAAAAAATCACCTCAACAAAAAGAACAAGAGGTAGTACCGACTGCCAGGGACCTACTCAATACGGACATTAGTAGGATGTCAGATCTAGAGTTCAGAATCATCACTTTACAGATACTAGCTGGGCTTGAGAAAAACATGGAAGTTATTAGAGAAACCCTTTCTGAAGAAGTAAAAGAACTAAAATCTAACCAAGTTGAAATCAAAAAGGCTATTAATGAGGTGCAATCAAATATGGGGATGCTAACTGCTAGGATAAATGAGGCAGAAGAGAGAATCAGTGATATAGAAGACCAAATGATGGAACATAAAGAAGCTGAGAAAAAGAGAGATAAACAACTACTGGATCACGAGGACAGAATTCGAGAGATAAGCGATACCATAAAACTAAACAACATTAGAATAATTGGGATCCCAGAAGAAGAAGAAAGAGAGAGAGGGGCAGAAGGTATACTGGAGCAAATTATAGCAGAGAACTTCCCTAATTTGGGGAAGGAAACAGGCATCAAAATCCAGGAAGCACAAAGAACCCCTCTGAAAATCAATAAAAATAGGTCAACACCCCGACGTCTAATAGTAAAACTTATGAGTCTCAGAGACAAAGAGAAAATCCTGAAAGCAGCTCGGGAGAAGAGATATGTAACCTACAATGGTAAAAACATTAGACTGGCAACAGAGCTATCCACAGAGACCTGGCAGGCCAGAAAAGACTGGCAGGATATATTCAGAGCACTAAATGAGAAAAATATGCAGCCAAGAATACTATATCCAGCTAGGCTGTCATTGAAAATTGAAGGAGAGATAACAAGCTTCCAGGACAAACAAAAACTAAAGGAATTTGCAAACACAAAAACAGCCCTACAAGAAATATTGAAAGGGGTCCTCTAAGCAAAGAGAGAGCCTAAAAGCAACATAGACCAGAAAGGAACACAGACAACAGTCACCTTACAGGCAATACAATGGCACTAAATTCCTATCTTTCAATAGTTACCCTGAATGTAAATGGGCTCAATGCCCCAATCAAAAGACACAGGCTATCAGATTGGATTAAAAAACAAGACCCATCGATATGCTGTCTGCAAGAGACTCATTTTAGAACCAAAGACACCCCCAGATTGAAAGTGAGGTGGTGGAAAACCATTTACCATGCTAATGGACACCAAAAGAAAGCTGGGGTGGCAATCCTTATATCAGACAAATTAGATTTTAAACCAAAGACTGTAATAAGAGATGAGGAAGGACTCTATATCCTACTGAAAAGGTCTATCCAACAAGAAGATCTAACGATTGTAAATATCTCTGCCCTTAACATGGGAGCAGATAATTATATAAGGTAATTAATAACAAAAGCAAAGAAACACATGGACAACAATACAATAATAGTGGGGGACTTTAACACCCCCCTCACTGAAATGAACAGATCGTCTAAGCAAAAGATCAACAAGGAAATAAAGACTTTAAATGATACACTGGACAAAATGGACTTCACAGACATATTCAGAACATCCCATCCCAAAGCAATGGAATACACATTCTTCTCTAGTGCCCATGGAACATTCTCCAGAATCGATCACATCCTAGGTCATAAATCAGGTCTCAACCGGTACCAAAAGATTGGGATCATTTCCTGCCTATTTTCAGACCACAATGCTTTGAAACTAGAACTCAATCAACAAGAGGAAAGTCAGAAAGAGCTCAAATACATGGAGGCTAAAGAGCATCCTACTGAAGAATGAATGGGTCAACAAGGAAATTTAAGAAGAATTTTAAAAATTCGTGGAAACCAATGAAAATGAAAACACAACTGTTCAAAATCTTTGGGATGCAGCAAAGGCAGTCCTAAGAGGAAAGTAAATAGCAATACAAGACTTTCTCAAGAAACAAGAAAGGTCTCAAATGCACAACCTAATCCTACACCTAAAGGAGCTGGAGAAAGAACAGCAAATAAAGCCTAAACCCAGCAGGAGAAGAGAAACAATAAAGACCAGAGCAGAAATCAATGAAATAGAAACCAAAAGAACAGTAGAATAGATCAACAAAACTAGGAGCTGGTTCTTTGAAAGAATTAACAAGATAGATAACCCCCTGGCCAGACTTATCAAAAAGAAAAGTGAAATGACCCAAATCAACAAAATCATGAATGAAAGAGGAGAGATCACAACCAACACCAAAGAAGTACAAACAATCATGAGAACATATTATGAGCAACTCTATGCCAGCAAATTAGATAACCTGGAAGAAATGGATGCATTCCTAGAGATGTATCAACTACCAAAACTGAACCAGGAAGAAATAGAAAACCTGAACAGACCTATAACCACTAAGGAAATTGAAGCAGTCCTCAAAAATCTCCCAACAAACAAAAGCCCAGGGCCCGATGGCTTCCCAGGGGAAATCTACCAAACATTTAAAGAAGAATTAATACGTATTCTTCTGAAACTGTTCCAAAAAAGGAAAACTTCCAAACTTGTTTTATGAGGCCACCATTATCTTGATCCCCAAACCAGACAAAGACCCCATCAAAAAGGAGAATTACAGACCAATATACTTGATGAACGTGGATGCAAAAATTCTCACCAAAATACTAGCCAATAGGATCCAACAGTACATTAAAAGGATTATTCACCACGACCAAGTGGGATTTATCCCGGGGCTGCAAGGTTGGTTCAACATCCGGAAATCAATCAACGTGATACAATACATTAACAAAATAAAGAACAAGAATCATGTGATCCTCTCAATAGATGCAGAAAAAGCTTTTGACAAAGTACAGCATCCTTTCTTGATCAAAACTCTTCAGAGTATAGGGATCGAGGGTACATACCTCAATATCATAAAAGCCATCTGTGAAAAACCTACAGTGAATATCAATCTCAATGGGGAAAGACTGAGAGCTTTCCCCCTAAGGTCAGGAATGCAGCAGGGATGTCCACTATCACCACTGCTATTCAACATAGTATTGGAAGTCCTAGCCACAGCAATCAGACAACAAAAAGAAATCAAAGGCATCCAAATCAGCAAAGAAGACGTCAAACTCTCGCTCTTTGCAGATGATATGATACTTTATGTGGAAAACCCCAAAGACTCCACCCCAAAACTGCTAGAACTCATACAGGAATTCAGTCAAGTGGCAGGATATAAAATCAATGCACAGAAATCAGTTGCATTCCTATACACCAACAACAAGACAGAAGAAAGAGAAATTAAGGAGTCGATCCCATTTACAATTGCACCCAAAACCATAAGATACCTAGGAATAAATCTAACCAAAGAGGCAGAAAATCTGTACTCAAAAAACTGTAAAATACTCATGAAAGAAATTGAGGAAAACACAAAGAAATGGAAAAACGTTCCATGCTCATGGATTGGAAGAACAAATATTGTGAAGATGTCAATGCTACCTAGAGCAATCTACACATTCAATGCCATCCCCATCAAAATACCACCCACTTTTTTCAAAGAAATGGAGCAAATAATCCTAAAATTTGCATGGAACCAGAAAAGACCCCACATAGCCAGAGGAATGTTGAAAAACAAAAGCAAAGCTGGCGGCATCACAATTCTGGACTTCCAGCTGTTTTACAAAGCTGTCATCATCAAGAGAGTATGGTACTGGCACAAAAATAGGCACATAGATCAATGGAACAGAATAGAGAGCCCAGAAATGGACCCTCAACTCTATGGTCAACTCATCTTTGACAAAGCAGGAAAGAATGTCCAATGGAAAAAAGACAGTCTCTTCAACAAATGGTGTTGGGAAAATTGGATAGCCACATGCAGAAGAATGAAACTGGACCATTTCCTTACACCACATAGAAAAATAAACTCCAAATGGTTGAAAGACCTCAATGTGAGACAGGAGTCCATCCAAATCCTAAAGGAGAACACAGGCAGCAACCTCTTCGACCTCAGGCAAAGCAACTTCTTCCTAGAAACATCACCAAAGGCAAGGGAAGCAAGGGCAAAAATGAACTATTGGGACTTCATCAAGATAAAAAGCTTTTGCAAAGCAAAGGAAACAGTCAACAAAACCAAAAGACAACCGACAGAATGGGAGAAGATATTTGCAAATGACATATCAGATAAAGGGCTAGTATCCAAAATCTATAAAGAACTCATCAAACTCAACACCCAAAGAACAAAGAATCCAATCAAGAAGTGGGCAGAACACATGAACAGACATTTTTCCAAAGAAGACATCCAAATGGCCAACAGACACATGAAAAAGTGCTCAATATCGCTTGGCATCAAGGAAATCCAAATCAAAACCTCAATGAGATACCACCTCACACCAGTCAGAATGGCTAAATTAACAAGTCATGAAACGACAGATGTTGGCGGGGATGCGGAGAAAGGGAAACCCTCCTACACTGTTGGTGGGAATGCAAGCTGGTGCAGCCACTCTGGAAAACAGTATGGAGGTTCCTCAAAAAGTTGAAAATAGAGCTACCATATGATCCAGCAATTGCATTACTGGGTATTTACCCCAAAGATACAAAAGTAGGGATCCGAAAGGGTATGTGCACCCCGATGTTTATAGCAGCAATGTCCAAAATAGCCAAACTGTGGAAAGAGCCAAGATGTCCATCGACAGATCAATGGACAAAGAAGAAGTGGTATATATATACAATGGAATATTATGCAGCCATCAAAAGGAAAGAGATCTTGCCATTTGCAACGACGTGGATGGAACTGGAGGGTATTATGTTGAGCGAAATAAGTCAAACAGAGAAAGACATGTATCATATGACCTCACTGGTATGAGGAATTCTTAATTGCAGGAAACAAACTGAGGGTTGCTGGAGTGGGGGGTGGGGTGGGAGGGATGGGGTGACTGGGTGATAGACACTGGGGAGGGTATGTGCTCTGGTAAGCGCTGTGAATTGTGCAAGACTGTTGAATCTCAGATCTGTACCTCTGAAACAAATAATGCAATATATGTTAAGAAAAAAAAAGAAGAAGGTAGCAGGAGGGGAAGAATGAAGGGGGGAAATCGGAGGGGTAGACGAACCATGAGAGACTATGGACACTGAAAAACAAACTGAGGGTTCTGGGGAGGGGGGGAGGATGGGTTAGCCTGGTGATGGGTATTGAGGAGGGCACATTCTGCATGGAGCACTGGGTGTTATGCACAAACAATGAATCATGGAACACTATATCTAAAACTAATGATGTAATGTATGGGGATAATATAAGAATAAAAAAATTTAAAAAAAATTAAAAAAACACATCATGGAAAAACACATCATAAAAATAGACTTTTATTTGCAAAGTAACAGATAATGAACTGCCTGCTTTATATCTTTTATCATTCATTCATTTATTCCATACATATTAATTGGGCACCTACTATATGCCAGGCATTATTTTAGACATGAGGAATACAGCCGTGAACAAAAGAGGCAAAACTTCTGCCCTCATGGCATTTTACACTCTCATGAGTAGAGATGGACAACACAAATAATTAATAATTATAAGAAGAATAGGCAACACTTGTATAACACTATATGCATATTAACTCACTATGACGTTGGTACTACGAGTATCTCCATTTTACATATGAGGAAATTGAGGCACAGGATAACTAATTTTCCCAAGATTACCCAGCTACTCTATAATGAAATCAAGCTGTGCCACACCTGGTCTATCTCCAGAGTTCATGTTGTTAACCATTTTGCTCTGTGCTACAGCATGTCAAGTGAATATGTCTTATAGAGAAAAATAAAGCCTTGAGGTTGGAAGGAGTGTAGATGATGAGGAGATTGGGGCCAGGGGCTGAATTGGACACCAGATGTAAGGCAAGTTCCTACTGAGAAGGTGCCAATGAGAGAGGGAGTGAACCATGTGAATATTGGGGAAATGTGCTCCAGAAACAAGGAAGAACAAGAACAAATGTCCTGAGGTCAGCTGTGCTGGCATGCTTCAGGAACAGCAAGGAGGCCAGGGTTGCCAGGATGGAGTAGGTGAGGGGGGAAAGGAGACCAGAAGATGAAGCTGGGGAGAAATGGAGCCAGATCACACAGGGCCTTGAGGCCAGAGTGAGGACTTTGGAGGTTATCTGAGTGAGATGAGAGCAATCAGAGGGTTTTACACAGGAAATGAGTATGATCTGTCATATTTAAAATGGATCATTCTGGCTGCTGGGCAGAGAATAGATAATGGTGTGGGAGGGGGGCATGAGTGGACAGTAGCAAGGGTGGAAGCTGTGAGATTAGTTACGAAGATACTGAAACTTCCAGGTGAGCAAGAAAGGTAGTTCAGGTGTCTTGAGAACATGACTCAATTCTGGATTTCTTCTGTGGTCTGTGAGAACAGTGAAAAAGGAGTCAATACTGACTCCAAGGTTTGAGCATGAGCCAATTCAGGGATGCAGTCGTTTTTACTGAGACAAGGAAGGCCACAGGAAGAGAACTTTGGGAGTAGGGGAGACCAGAAGGTTGGTTTTAGACATGTTCGCTTTGAGATGATTATTCAACATGCAAGTGGGAATACGAAAGAGGCATTGGATGTAGAGGCACAATCAGTGAGCAGTCCAAAGGTCTCCGCAGTCCATTTCAGGTGCAGGAGCACACGTGAGCAGATAAATGACCCAAAGCTTTTCATTGTTACAACATGGGCTCCAACTAGGCAGTGTTTCCATCCCTGGATCTCAAATATGTTATTGCGGCCAATTTATACTTAGCCATGAAGTCAATTGTTTGTTTCCAAAGGCTGTCTTCAAGAGTCCAGGTTGTCCCAGGGCTCGAGGGGATATGGGTTAATCTGTCTTCTTTGTCCTAAAGATGCACCAGTAGAGACGCTGTTGAGCATGGCAGCGGCCAGAAGACTAGTTGGGGGAGCAGACAGAGCCAAACAATGTAACATGTAGCGTTCACAAGAAGAAGGAATAGCAACAAAGTGTGACTATACCCTCACACCAAGATGCCACCTGCTGCCCCCAGGTGATGGAAGTAAGTGACCAGCCTGCTGTCCACCATTCTCTGTGCCTGGAGGATGCAGGTCCAGGTGTGAGGTATCAGGAGCAGCTCTTCACCACCCCAAACAAGGGGCCTAGACCCTCCAAGGACATTGCCCCTGGAGCATTTGTGTGATATGCACCATTGACACCTGGGTATTTTTTTTTGTTGGGGCTACATGCGTGTCCTCAAACAAATGAACATACTCATCTGGCAGGAAAAATGAGTGCTGAGAAGAGGCAGCCAAGGGAAAGAGGAGAAACAGGTGCACTTTGCAGTTTGTCAAGGTAGATGCATCATCACTACATTCAATACAAAACCATAAAGAGCATAGAAATGTGCTCATATGATGTGCTTACATAGAGGACACAGAAGAGCTAAACAACATACCAGCAACACAGAATTGCAGCTGCTGTATTTGGACAGAGTGGGCCCCTGACTGCATGAAAGCCGCTAGAAATAATCATGATAAAGAATTATCCAAATTCTTCTCTCTTGTTCAAATGGTAGAAAGGCTTTAATCATCCCCCTAAGATCCAGCATCCTTCTGACTTCCCAAGACTTGTAAACAATAAGAGAAACATTATTATACTAACAGTTCTTAAAATGTTAAGAACCATAAAATCATTAGGCCATACTGGGGATGGTGATGATCACTGAGTGCTCTCATGGGCTGGGCCCTGTCCCAAGTGCACCACCTCATTCAGTCCTCAGGGACCCTGTGGTCAGTTCTCAGCTCCTTCCTTCTGCCCCATTAGCCCCCGACACAGGACCATTCCTTCCTCCTCCACAAAGCTTCTGGGATGGCTTCCTCTCTTGGCTCCTTCTTCTATGTTGCCTTGATTGGCTCCTCCTCCCCTCCCTAATTCTCTAAACACTGGGACCCCTCCTCCTCATTACTTATGAGATGTCCTCTGCTTGTCCCAGGGCTTTACACACAGCATATAAACTGACTACAGCTAGGATCTTACCTCCAGCCCAGAGATGCCCTGCTGGGATAGCTAATAGGCACTTCAAACCAAGCATGTCCAGCAGACCTTGTGATTTTGTTCTATGCCTGTTCCTCCGTGTTATTCTGGTATTCCCCAGATCAGTCAATGGTGCCTTCATCCTTCCAGAAGCAAGGCCAAAGCTCTCGTGGATGATTACACACACACACACACACACACACGCACATGCTCCAGCAGCAAATCTACTTCTCCCACCCCCATTCTTGGTTCCTGGTCCAAACTATCTTCATCTTCCTTTGTCATTCTTGGGCTGTTGCCGAGAGACATCTGTTTCTGCCCTTGACCTCACCCCTCATCTAGCCATGCATCTATCTTCAACACAGCAGCCAGAATGATTCTGCTAACACGTTTCAGAGCATGTCCTTCCTCTGCTCCTATATCAGCCCCTGAGTTCCCATCTCCCTCAGAGCAGCATTCAACATCCCCACTGTGCCAGCAAGGACTTGCCCCGTGGCCCAGCCCTGCTTCCATGACTTTATCTCCCACTTCTCTCTCCTCTGACCCAAGTCCGGCCACATGGGCCTCTTTGCTGTCCCCAAGACACTCCCCCCTGGGGCTTGGCACTTCCTGGGCCCTCAGCCTGGGCCTCTGTCTACCTGGAAGTCTGTGTGGTCCACATGTCACTTCTTCAGAGAGGCCTTCCCTGATCATCCATCAAAAACTAGACAATCACCCATCTCTCTGTCCTCCTTAACCTGTTTTATTAGTGTTTACCACATTATCACTCTTGATACATGATGTAATTATTCATGTACCTTTTACTATCTTCCCTTTACTCCCCAGAACATAAATTCCTTGAGGTCAGGAGCACTTATTCATTCACTTCTCTGGCCTCAGTGTCAGGAGTAGTACCTTACACACTGTTGTGCTCAGTAAATATTTGTTGAATGACTCGCAGTGGTCCTGGGAGAAAGTAGAGTCCCAGGAACACAGCGATGGAGAACTCTGCCCCAGGTGCACAAAATTAAGCAGATGCATTGTCAGAAAAGACTTTTACAGCAGAAAGAACACCAACCAAAAGTTTATCTTCTTCTTTTTTGAGAGAGGGAGAGTGGGGGGGGTGGGTAGAGGGAGAGGGAGAATCTCCAGCAGATTCCCCACTGAGCATAGAGCCCAACTAGGGACTTGATCTCATGACCCTGAGATCATGACCTGAGCTGAAATCAAGAGTCAGTTGCTTAACTGACTGAGCTACCCAGGGGCCCCCTTCATCTCCTTTTTAATTATTACCATTCTGAATACCTTCTGCGATAAAATACTCTTCCCCAAATATTGTTCTATGTCCAAAATAATTGCCACTGAGTTTTAATATTGTACATATAAGCTTCAAATTAGCCCATTTTCATTACTTGCCTTTTAATAAACATTGTTTTCCATAAAGAAAGTAATCTGGAGAATTCCCAGTGTTAGAGCTGGCCTCTGACACTTGGAGACTCAGCCACATGCATTCACTTTGAGAGTTAAGTTCATAACCATTGGAAATTCTTGGGGCTTGGGGCTTGGGGCTTGGGGCTTAGGGCTCAGTTTGTTTCTTTGACTCCTGAGGTCCTGCATGTCTGAATGTAGCCAGAAGATTCTAAAGAAAGGATAGCACAGTGATTGTGAAGAGACAGACCATGAGTCACTTCAATTCTATGTGACCAGATGGGGTTTTTATTTGTGACTAAAACTTAAAACAGTGAAACTGAGTGTAGCATTTAAGATACACTCGTTCTGTTTGGTGAGTGAAAATATTAGTTCATCCATGGAATATTTCATCAAATTTGAATAACATCTTTAAAACCGAATTTTAATTCTTTTTAAATTGTTACTTATTTTAAAAACTGAAAAACAAATTAAGGAATGAATGATTATTATTGATTACAACATGGCTGATACTGGGACCTATTTTGTCATCTAAAAGAGGGAGTGTTAAAACAATCTCTGGGCGTCAAATAGACAAACTGCTATCGGTAAGTAGATACTGTTATCATTATCAACCTTTTACAGATGAGGAAACCGAGGCACAGAGGTCTTAAGTAGCCTGACTTAAGTGACAGAACAAAGGTTCAAAGCCAGGCAGTCTATAGGGGTCACGTCTCCTCGATGTTAATGAGCTTCCATTTATACTTGCAATTGAGTGAAACTGGGACACTTGTGTTTTATTTATAGCTAAAAGTCACTCGTGCCAACTCACACATGTTTAAGTGAACTGAATTAAATCAATTCTTAACTCTATGGCCACTCTTAGTATGTACCCAAAAGAAAGTGTGTCTGTGCTCAATAGAAGACATACGTAAGAGCATTCAAATCAGCTTTATCAAGAGGAGAATGCATACCTTGGGGCATAATCATATAACAAAATATTAGACATCAGTAAAAACCGTGAACACACACAATGATATGGATGCATCTCAACACACAATGTTGAAGGAAAGAAGCCAGGCACAAAAGTTCATATATGGTGTGATTCCATTCTGATGGAGATAGAGGTCAGAATAGTGGTTACTTGTGGGGATGACTGACCAGAAGGAGAACTAAGGAAACTTCTGGGTAGCTAGAAGGATTCTGAATCTTGATTTGGGTTTTGTTTATACAGGCATATACACATGTGCTATGGACTGAATTATGTTTCCCCAAAAATTCATATCTTGAAACCCTCCCCATGATGTGACTGTATCAGAGATAGGGCCTTTGTGAAGCAGTTAAGGTTAAATGGGGTCAGAAGGATGGGGCACTGATCCAATAAGATCAGCATCCTTATGAGAAAAGATGCCATTGGCTCACTCTTTCTGTCCCTGCAAGGACTCAGTGAGAAGATGGCCGTCTCCAACCCAAGGAGAGAGCCGCACTAGACACTGACCTTGCAAGCATCTTGATTTTGAACTTTCAGTCTCCAGAACTGTGGGGAAATAAATGCTTGCTGTTTAAGCCACCGAGTCTGTGGTACTTTATTATGGCAGCCCCAGCCGACTTTACAGAATACAACATGTAAAGTTTACAGAGCCGTACACTCTTAAATGCACTTTAGGCACATCATGTATGTTATATGCTGATAGAATAAAATAAAAGAATCCCTCCACTCATCATCAGGGAGAAATACTTGAACCAAGTAAAGAGTCTTTAGTGCCTCTAGTTTCTAGTGTGTCTCCTGAATCTAGACTTTGTATCTAGATAAGCAACTCCTATGTAACATGGCACCCACCAGTAGGAACCTCCTTCCAACCACCTAGCAGGTTGCTGGTGCCTGTGCAGGCAGGGAATCCCTTCCATTTCCCTCAGATGATGGAGGCTGGAGGAAGTGGCCAAGTTGGATGAGCAGGGCAGAGCAGGGCAAGAGAGAGCCTCCGCATGCCTGCGCAGGCCATGTGTCATGGCCAAGCAGTTAGCGATGTCTCCCCTGGTTCCCAGCCTGCATGAAGACAGTCATTGCCTGGAGGGGCAGTATTTGTCAACAGCGGACAAGAAGGGCCTCCTTGGGGCAAGCCAGTGCTGCAAGGTGCCACGCACATTGAAGGCTGTTGATGGACAGTAGGACCTGCCCAAATGCTTCTGAGCTGGGCAAATACACCAGAGGACAGGATGCATTGTGCAACGTAGAGTTAACACAAAGAATAAAATGATTATAGGACATTTGCAGCACATTTTGTTGCTTCAGAGAAATGCAGCTTATCTTTCCTGTTCTGCTCTCTACAGAATCTTGGTATAATTCATTTTTCTTGCCCCAACGTGACCACATAACACAATTTCTACTTAAAACTGCTTCTGAGAACTTCTTTAGCAATCATAGTAAAGTTTTATATCTCTACTCTTTCTGCATATATTCTCACTTCTCCTTAAAATGTGAAGTGATTTCCAACCAGGATATACATTTCTGACTGCAGACATAAATTTAGGTTTTGCTCAAATATTCCTAGATTTAGGTATACTTGGCACTAAATTTAAAGAACAAATTTACTTATTCATTTAGATAATATTTATTGTTTATAATATAGAAGTTTCTGTATCCAAAGCTACAAAGGGCATCTGTAGAGAATGATCATTTATTTAATGATTACCTGCTAGGTTTTTTGTGTATTTAGCAGTTTACTGATTATTAGCTAATGGATTAAAACATTAGGCAGACAAAACACAGAAAAAAATTAATTAATGCAGATTGGTATCAACTAAGATGAAAGCAATACTGATAATGTAAACCAATAAGAAAGTGAGATGCTATTTTTAAAAGTTCGATTTATACATACTCTCAGAACCCATTTTTGTGAAAAGTGAGGTACAACTAGGTGCATAAAAGTAAGCAATCCCCTCCCATCAAGTGAAAAGTCCTTGATACTCTTACATTAATAGCAAAATAGCTTCATTTTATTAGTAATTACTGAATTTAGTTACATGATTTAATATTAATCATCATTGAGAGACAATAGTGTAAAACTATAAAAATCACTCAAATTAAAATAGGAAACTTAAAGAATTATACTTTCTCGGCTGTCCCAACAATCAATATAGAATTCCTGTAATACAGCTCCAGTTGATGCTGTGAAGGTCAGGGGCTGTGAGAATAAGTATTAATGCTCCTTTTCATCATTTCTATAAATTTGTTCCTAATAATGCTAATGAGCAAAATGAGAGGAAGTGTGGAACAAGTTTGGTTAAATTGTGTTAAAAAGGTGATTTTATCGCAGGACTTACCAAAACCCTAGTGTGCTGGTGTGTATGGGAAATTTCAAGATGGGAATGCTTTGTGTGATATTCTCCAAGCTAACTCTGCCCCCACATTCTTCACAGAACACCTGGGGGGACTAGGAGTCTATTAAAACACACTTTGAGGAACACTCTTCTATCTCAAAAGTTCTGGAAAGACAAGTTGCTGTAAAAGTTGCCATTCCACCTTGAGCTAGCTCTGCCATGTAAGACTGCCATGTTTCATGACATTGTCGGATAGAGTATACAAGCCTGCCTCTTCTGGGAAAGCCTGGTTTTTGATTCAGAGGCTGTGAGACAGAAGGTGGGGTAGATCCTTGAGTTTCCTTGACTCTACCCAAATCTGACCTCTGTCCTCTGAGTATTACCTCTGTGACCTGAGTGTCTGCCTGGCTTAGAGAGACCCAAGATATGGCAGGACAAGAGACCCAGGGATCTCATTGCACTTAGAAATGGAAAGAAGTGTAGAGAGAGGAGAGAAGCAGCAGAGGAGGTGGACTGAGGCTAATAGTTGGGCCAGGATCAGAGCAGTGGGGAGGCCTGGAGAAGACGTGCTCAGCAGATAGGTAAAGGTCAGGAGAACCAGAATGGCCATTACAACTAGTGTCAGCTAGGGTTCTGCTGTGATAGCAAACAAAGCTTAACATCTCAATGGTTTAGCATAACAACCCATTTTCCTTCTTACTCACACCACAGTGTGGTACAAGGCAATGGCTCTCTGAGCAGTTCCTCTCTGTGCAGTGACTCAGGATCTAGAGGCCTTCACCCTGTTGTGAGGGTCCTTAAGGAGAGGGGACAGAAATGAATTAAATTGTCCAAGATCACAAGCTAGAAGTAGGGGGGCAAAGATTCATAATCATGTGGTCTAACTCCATGGCTTTGTACTCCTTTTTTTTTCCTTCAAAAAAATTATTCCCTAAGGTCAGGAACT
The DNA here is from genome assembly GCF_011800145.1 of Mirounga leonina. Lineage (NCBI taxonomy): Eukaryota > Metazoa > Chordata > Mammalia > Carnivora > Phocidae > Mirounga > Mirounga leonina. The sequence goes on from NW_023270374.1 coordinate 6,645,224, forward strand.
TGGCAGGGATGTCCACTATCACCACTGCTATTCAACATAGTATTAGAAGTCCTAGCCACAGCAATCAGACAACAAAAAGAAATAAAAGGCATCCGAATTGGCAGAGAAGAAGTCAAACACTCATTCTTTGCAGATGACATGATACTTTATGTGGAAAACCCAAAAGACTCCACCCCAAAACTGCTAGAACTCATACAGGAATTCAGTCAAGTGGCAGGATAGAAAATCAATGCACAAGAAATCAGTGGCATTCCTATACACCAACAACAAGACAGAAGAAAGAGAAATTAAGGAGTCGATCCCATTTACAATTGCACCCAAAACCATAAGATACCTAGGAATAAATCTAATCAAAGAGGCAAAGGATCTGTACTCAGAAAACTATGAAATACTCATGAAAGAAATTGAGGAAGACACAAAGAAATGGAAAAACGTTCCATGCTCATGGATTGGAAGAACAAATATTGTGAAGATGTCAATGCTACCTAGAGCAATCTACACATTCAGTGCAATCCCTATCAAAATACCATCCACTATTTTCAAAGAAATGGAACAAATAATCCTAAAATTTGTATGGAACCAGAAAAGACCCCACATAGCCAGAGGAATGTTGAAAAAGAAGAGCAAAGCTGGCGGCATCACAATTCCGGACTTCCAGCTCTATTGCAAAGCTGTCATCATCAAGAGAGTATGGTACTGGCACAAAAACAGACACATAGATCAATGGAACAGAATAGAGTCCAGAAATGGACCCTTAACTCTATGGTCAACTAATCTTTGACAAAGCAGGAAAGAATGTCCAATGGAAAAAAGACAGTCTCTTCAACAAATGGTGTTGGGAAAATTGGACAGCCACATGCAGAAGAATGAAACTGGACCATTTCCTTACACCACACACAAAAATAGACTCAAAGTGGTTGAAAGACCTCAATGTGAGACAGGAGTCCATCCAAATCCTAAAGGAGAACACTGGCAGCAACCTCTTTGACCTCAGCTGCAGCAACTTCTTCCTAGAAACATTGCCAAAGGCAAGGGAAGCAAGGGCAAAAATGAACTATTGGGACTTCATCAAGATAAAAAGCTTTTGCACAGCCAAAGAAACAGTCAACAAAACCAAAAGACAACCGACAGAATGGGAGAAGATATTTGCAAATGACATATCAGATAAAGGGCTAGTATCCAAGATCTATAAAGAACTTCTTAAACTCAACACCCAAAGAACAAAGAATCCAATCAAGAAGTGGGCAGAAGACATGAACAGACATTTTTCCAAAGAAGACATCCAAATGGCCAACAGACACATGAAAAAGTGCTCAACATCACTCGGCATTAGGGAAATCCAAATCAAAACCTCAATGAGATACCACCTCACACCAGTCAGAATGGCTAAAATTAACAAGTCAGGAAATGACAGATGTTGGCAGGGATGTGGAGAAAGGGGAACCCTCCTCCACAGTTGGTGGGAATGCAAGCTGGTGCAGCCACTCTGGAAAACAGTATGGAGGTTCCTCAAAAAGTTGAAAATAGAGCTACCATATGATCCAGCAATTGCACTACTGGGTACTTACCCCAAAGTTACCAATGTAGGGATCCGAAGGGGTACATGCACCCTGATGTTTATAGCAGCAATGTCCACAATAGCCAAACTGTGGAAAGAGCCAAGATGTCCATCGACAGATGAATGGATAAAGAAGAAGTGGTATATATATACAATGGAATATTATGCAGCCATCAAAAGGAATGAAATCTTGCCATTTGCAACAACGTGGATGGAACTGGAGGGTATCCTGCTGAGAGAAATAAGTCAGAGAAAGACGTGTATCATGTGACCTCACTGATATGAGGAATTCTTAATCTCCGGAAACAAACTGAGGGTTGCTGGAGTGGTGGGGGGTGGGAGAGGTGGGGTGGCTAGGTGATAGACATTGGGGAGGGTATGAGCTATGGTGAGTGCTGTGAATTGTGCAAGACTGTTGAATCACAGATCTGTATCTCTGAAACAAATAATACAATATATGTTTTTTAAAAAAAAAAGATAGCAGGAGGGGAAGAATGCAGGGGGGGAAATCGGAGGGGGAGATAAACCATAAGAGATGATGGACTCTGAAAAACAAACTGAGGGTTCTAGAGGGGAGGGGTGTGGGAGGATGGGTCAGCCTGGTGAAGGGTATTAAAGAGGGCATGTATTGCATGGAGCACTGGGTGTTATATGCAAACAATGAATCATGGAACACAACAAAAACTAATGATGTAATGAATGGTGATTAACATAACAAGAAAATTTTTAAAAATTATTAATTTTTTAAATTCTAGTATAGTTAATGTACAGTGTTATATTCATTTCAGGTGTACAAATACAGTGATTCAACAATTCTTTACATTACTCAGCGCTCATCATGACAAGTGCCCTTTTTAATCCCTTCACCTATTTCACCCATCCCCTCACCTACCTCCTCTCTGGTAACCTGTTCTCTATAGTTAAGAGTCTGATTTTGGCTTATCTCTTTTTTTCTTTGTTTGTTTGTTTGTTTTGTTTCTAAAATTCCACATGTGAGTAAAATCATGTAGCATTTATCTCTCTCTGACTGACTTATTCCACTTAGTATTGTGCTCTGTAGCTCCATCCATGTTGTTGCAAATGGCAAGATTTCATTCTTTTTTATGGCTGAGTAATATTCCATTGTATATGTATTCCACATCTTTTTTATCCCTTCATCTATCAGTGGGCACTTAGGCTGCTTCCATATTTTGGCTGTTGTAAATAATGCTGCAATAAACATAGGGTGCACATATCTTTTCAAATTAGCATTTTCATATTCTTTGGTTAATATCCAGTAGTGGAATTACTGGACCATATGCTAACTCTATTTTTAATATTTTGAGGAATCTTCATTCTGTTTTCCACAGTTGCTGCACCAGTTTGCATTCCCACCAACAGTGCCTGAGGGTTCCTTTTTCTCCACATCCTCACCAACACATATTGCTTTTTGTGTTTTTGATTTTAGCATGGCCCCATACTCTTGGCCAATCTGCCTTCTACTTTTCCCAGGATACAGACATTGCCAGCACTTAACAAATGCTTAATAAAGTCTTCTTGACAGAACAGTTAATTATTGGAGAGAAGTGGTTTTCCTTTAAATGTATTGCTTTTGATGATTTCCTCAAACATTAGGATGTAATTCCAAAATAATGTAGCCAGTCACTCATAGGAGGCAATTCCATGAGAAGCTTAAAAAACAAATTGTGTGGTCTTGGATAAATAAGACTACAGGATTGTTAATTCTGTCTCTGACTCTTTGGAGGTCATACCTACAAGCCTCAGAGCTTCACTTGCTCCTGGTCCAAAAACTAACAAGTCCTCTACATCATGCCAGAGCTCCAGAACCTCTGCCAGTTCATCCCTGGTAGCAAAGTTGGGCTCATCCCATTGCATGTGGGAACCTACAAGCAATAAAAGAGGGAAAACAAAGACTCCTGATTTTCCTATTTATTATAAAGCAACCAAACTCAGAAGTTAATAAATGTAAAAGGTTGAGAAAATTGAGGATGAGATAAAGGAATGTGTCTATTTCTCAATGCCCAGCACTGTTTAATCAGCTCTTCAGACACAATTGCTTAAGGACTGAGAAACTGGTACTATCTAAGGCTCTGGTTCATATATTCAGTAAATTCCCCCACCCCCACCCCCAGTCTCCATCAGCTAGGGAAAATCCAATCATTCCATAATTACTCTAGCCCAAGGTGGGTGGGGAGCAAGGAAGAGGCAGAAAACTGCCTGTGGGAAAGAGCCTATTTTCTTGGGAACCCTCTGATGCATTCTTATGCTGGTAAAGTTGTTCATTATTGTAAAAGAAGAAATTTTGCAACTTAAAAGGCAGTGTTCCCCAGAGCACAGGCACTGCAGTAATTTGACAGAGGTCTCAAGCTGTCACAATTAGCATGACTGAGTGATTTTCTAATTTGCAGAATGCCTTGGGAAGAAAGAAAAAACAAAACCCAGCCCCAAGCACACCACTCAGAAATAATCAGGAAGAGTACTGTTTCCATCTCTGCCTCCCTCTTAGGTCTTAGGTGGTGCACCCAGGTACAGTCTCTTACAAAAGGGCCTCCTCTTCTGGCCTTTACTGGTCAAGACAGATCAGTGCAGAAGCCCCACTGGTACACCCCCAAGGGTTAACTGTTGGCCTGCATTGACACACAAGCCTCCTTGCAACAAATGTTCATTGCTGAATCTCCAGCGCACGGCCTAGTGCCTGGGGTAGAGTATGGGCTCAATAAATGTTTGTTGAATTAAATTAAAAAATCAAGTACTTGATGCCCACACACAGGGCAATCAGAGAAACATCACTAAAGTTCCTGCCTCCAAGGTGTTTACAAACTAGTGGGGGAGTTGAAGATAAACACAGGGGCATCCATTATTTTCCCAAACCATACCAATCTGGAGGCACAGTCCAGGGCTGTGAATTTGGGCGATAAAATGGTCACTGACTTAGCCTTCATCAGCAAATCACTGAAACTCACCTCTACTTTCCCCTACTCCTTCAGAGATGGCTGTGTCCAGCCTCTTGGAGACAACAGCTGCCTCCCCTCTCCCACCATTCCTGATGCAGCCCCCAGGTCACTAGGTGCCCAGCCCCACCCCAGTCTTCCTGCCCTCAGCCATTCCAGTGGTCATCTAGGATGTCCCCTATGTTGTATCACATTCCGTGGCCAGACCACAGTCCTAGGCAGCCTTGAGTTTCAGAGCCCCTAACCAAGGGGGCTGTTCTGTCACTTGACTAGGTATTTTGGTTCATTCTAGTTCCCCTTTCCTCTCTAAGAACATGGTGTGCATCCCTTTTGTTTGGACTTGAAAACTAAACTGCATCAGTCTTAAAATCGACCCCTCCCTCCTCACCAGCCCTCTAGGGCCATGAGCTAAGCTTGAGCAATTCAATAACTCTTTACCAGGGAAATGCCCAACCATGGCTACAAATTAAATAATACTAAATGGTTTTTATTGAAAACCCTAAATGCACATGGCTGGGGGTCAGCTCAGCAGCTCATTGGAGCCTCCTCTATGGTTCTCTCTGATCTTCTGCTGGTCCTAAGACAATGGCCACAGTCTCAGGGAATGTTACCTCATACAACTGTTTTCAAAGGAGAAGAGGGTGGGCAAACCTTTCTACTCACATATTTCTCTATTAGAAAAGAAGAATATTTCCCAGAACCTTCTGGAAGGCTTCCCTTTACATCCTGCTGTTCAGGATAATTTATATGCCCCCCTCACCCCCCAGCAAAGAAGCTAAGAGAATCTCCTCCCAAATAAATAAAATGGTGATTCTTTTAGCAAGGAATGTGGGTGAATACTTTTACATAAATAACAGTGTCTGCCACAATCAACTGAAAGTGTGTGGATTAACCCATGTAGCAGGAAATTCAGGGGTAGGCAGCTCCAAGGCTGATTCATTCATGTCAAGACTCCAATGTGCTCTCTGATTCTCTCGGTTTTACCTTCTCTGACACTAGATAGCTGACTTTGCATCCTCACGTATATAGTCCCAATGCAGGCAGAGGGGTGTTTCCTCCCCTGTGCTACTCTTTGAATACTGAGGAAAATTCTTCTCCCAAACCCTTAGCTGACTGCTCCTCTGGTTCCATTGGTCAAGATTGGGTCAATACCCAAGTCTAAGTGAAAGGATATCTGGGAAAGTGAGTATCTGGCCTTCTGCAGAGGAGGAGGCATACCTCTGCCAGCAAGGAAAAAAGGCAGGGGATGGCGGTTGGTTAGGCATAGTAGCAGTTATTAACCTACTATGAGAATTATAAATATTTAGAGTAGAGAGCTCTCCATGAGGCTGTGCTAGTCAGAGACAGGTTCACGGCAGAGCAAGTTTGTGGTCATTTAACCCCATAGAAGGGGCACAGAACCAATCCCCTTAGGACGTTATTAAACTCTGTGGGTGATGCACAAAGAAATTGTTCAGTTCAAGCTATTTCAAGCCACTGGTTCATATTCCTTAAGGAACACCAGTTCTTTGCCTTTGCTCTCCACCTTGGTCTGTTTTTCTTGTGGGAGAGGCAGGCCCATGTCTTAGCTACAAGACAGGGTGCCCATGAAACAATCCCCCCTTCAGATGGATTTAGGAACCACAAGTACAGATTGGATATGCGTGACTGAGCTCAGGAAGGAGAGGAATAAATCTGAGCAGTGGGTGGTGTTGACCCTAGCCCTGGAAGCTTTATTAAGAATCATTGCTCAGAGTCCCTGCCATGTCATTAAGACTACTTGCATCATCCTGGCAATAATGAACCACATCTTTGCAGATTGATGTGGTGGGCTTCACTGGCAAAAAGCCACAGCTTCAGCTAACATTTCTATTTTTTTATGTCTGGCTTCCTCTTGGGAGGCTCAGATCCTGAGACCTTTAACAAGACATACAAGATATTGACTCTGCAGTTTGACAAGGGGCAAAGACGATGCAGAGATGATTGGTGGGGTCTCGTGCATCATGGAGCAGTGTGTGGGACAGAAGGAGCATAGCTGACATCCACTAGAACCTTATTGTGTTAGACCTGAATGATCGAATTTAAATTCCTAACAACCTGGGGTTGGGGGAGGATCGTTCTAAATTGTTCCTAATTTACAGAGGAAGAAAGCTGACTCTCCCGGGGGGATTGTAATTTGCCCAAAGTCATACCCTCTAGGACTTGGTAGAGCCTGGCTTTGAATCCAGGATTTCCAGACTTCAATGATATGCTCTTCTTCCTTAGCTTATTTTATCAAAATTTTCTGAGAATTGTTGCAGATCAGGCATTCCCCAAATTCCTCTGTGAATCTCCATGGGGTTTCTACATCCACCTGGGAGGCAAGCCAGCTACTCTAGGTGTGGTTCTCAAAAGTCAAGAAGTCAAATCAAATAATGATCTCTGTTCCCACAGGTTCAACTTTGTGGTCACAGAGGAATGAGCCATGCTTGACACAACAGCACTTTAAACAGTAATGTTAAAATGCAAACATTCCTGGAAAGGACAGGGGGCATCCTATTTTCCCACCAAGATGGAAAGACCATTAAGAGGGCTTCACTGTGCCAGGAGAGGAGCATGGAAGTGTGAAAAGATCACAGACTAGTTAGAAAATTTCAGAGCAGGGGCCTTGGACTTGGGGACTTCACAAACCAATGTGTGACTGTCTACCCTCTCCAAATGGCTCTCCTTAGAAAGTGGCATGTGTGGACAGCATTGATGACTTCCTTAACTCTCTGGCTTCCATTTGGCTCCAGCCAATGTTACATATGGTAACAGTCAGCTACCCTGTGGCAAGCTGACTACACTGGACCTTCCTATCATGGTGGGAGCAGTGCTTTGCCCTCATCCAGATACACACATGTCTCAGATAGGGGTCTGCCTTCCCTGTCAAGTACCAGGAAGCAACTGTAAGATCGAGGCTTTGGCATCAGGCTGCTCTGCCAAAATTCTGGCCCAGTCATCCAGGTCCCCACCTTAGAGATGGCTGTAGGGATCAAAGGGGTTACCCATGTGTATGCTCATTACTATTCCCGGGCATTTTCTATCATTTTGCAGGCACATGCCTATTAACTTCTTATAGATCTATGTCATAGTTATTATTATTCCCATTTTATGGATAAGAAAGTTGAGACTTTGGTGAAGAACTTGGTTAAGGGAGTAGAACCCTAGGTCTGTCTGTGATTAGCCTCTATGCAAGACAGTCTCTCCAGATTGTATATCTCAGACACACCATTCCAGGTACTTGGAAATATACTACATCATTTAATGACATGCCCACATTATATAAATATGAATATGGATCTGGACATATCTATATGTGTATGTTGTGTGTATTTAAAGAACAGCCATTCCAGTTGACATCAAGCAGCAAACAGGGTCTAGTGCTACCAACTGAGTGTAAATAACTTTTGCAGAATATAAATAATATTCAGACAAAGACACTGAGTGAAACAAGACAGAAACAAGACCTCTCCATAATCATATGTAAACCTTATTAGAGATAAAGACACTCTGCAACCACAAAAATAACTAATAATTAACCTTTGTTCCTTTACCAGTGACAACTTTAGCCCTATTTTAATCTTTTTGCCTCCTGCATAACAATTACCAAGACACTCAACAATAGGGTTGTTCCTTCATCCCACCTAGAACTAACCTCTACTTCCCTAAACCATCTTTAGAATCACCCAACAAGCCTCACATTCCATGGGAAGCCTCTCTCAATTTCCTCTTACTGAAATTCCCCAATTCCCCCAAAACCCCCAGTGTGGGCCTTCCCCTTCTCCTGCTGTAGAAAGTTAAACAAACCTGACCTTGTTCCTCCAGTAGTGTTCCTGGATCTTTGGCTAGTGGGGTTTTGACCACACACACACACACACACACAAACACACACACACACACTTTAAAGGATTAAATAGTGTATTCAAAGATGAAACTCACTGTACATCAATTTTACCCATCTCATGCAACCAATTCAGAAGATGGAAGGCTGGATCACTCTCCCAGATTCCAAGCTCCCTTGGTCTTTCTGTCCCCTCTCTGTGCAGAACCTACTCCAGGATCCCTGAACTTTGAAGCCAATGCTCAAATTCCTCAAGGAAAGCCCTAATTTCCCAGCACCTGGCTCTAGCAGGAAACTCCTAGGCCTAAAACAGAGATTACAAACATCTGAGGAGGGACCAGGCTTCAAAAACTTAAAACTCAAACACAGAAGGAGATGCTAATTGCAGCCACTGAGGCAAGACAGGAAACCAGAATGCCTCCCATGACAAAGAGGTGTAAGAACCCTGGTTTGGGAGGGGGATTCTTGACCTGGCTCTGCCATTTTGCCAGAGGGACCTCAAGCAGGTCATTTCACTCAACATACCTGATGTTCTAATGTGAGCTCCACAGGGCCCCCATACTTACCTGAACACAGAGACCCCCAGGGGTCAAAAACTCTGCCCTAATCTGTCTTAAGTGCTCATGCTTCTAATTTAGATAGCACTTGAAGAACTCACCAGATAAAAAAGCAGTTTGAAAAATCACCACACTAGATAAATCTCTGGTACCCACAATTTATGTCAAGAAAGGATAGAATACAATTATTAAACACAAAAATAAAACAAAATGTTCAGTCTATTCTTCAAAACTTTAGGGTCAAATATCTGATGACCTTGCCTAAAGATCCTCTAGCTCACAGGGAACCTTAAGAAAAGTCTAATTGATGAGTGTATTATAACATAGTATAAATATGCCACTTCCATTTTAACATTTAAGTAAGAACATTCAATGCCAGCATCCAAAAGAGTTAAGTAATATGGGGATTTTCAATAGCACAGGCATATGGAGAGATAGAGAGAGCTATGTTTCTGCTTCTAGGCCCTCAATATGCACCCACAGCTACGATGCATCAGGCTAGCGGGATTAAGGCCCTGAACCACAGGAGGCAGCAGTTAGGGAATGGATCCAGAGTCTCTGGGATCCTGGTAGAGGCGGAAATGTGGAGGAGAGGTGAATGTACATCTGTGATGTGGATTAGACAGACAGGGGAAATGTGAGTTTGGGGTGGAGGACTGGGGAAAGGAGCTGGGACCCACTGGCTAGAGGATCCTGCCAAGTCTGGAGAGTGAGTGCGGTGCTTGCCAATCACTCCTCTCTCTGAGGACAGCTAATTTGTCTGGGGGAAAGAAACAACACATACATAAACTCTGTTTCCATGAGGTTTCTATTTTTGTTTTTCATATCTTTTAAAATCATGGAAGAAAGACACATATACACAGGAAAGTGCACAAATGACTACTGTATGGCTTAATGAACCCACACAGACTGAACACACCACTGGGCCAACTCCCAGACGAGGAAACAGAGCATTGCCAGCCTCCACGCCCAAGTACTCTTTCGCCCCTTCCAGACTCAGACCACTCCCTATCCTGCCTCTAACACCATACATTAATATTTCTTGTTTCCAAATGTTATGTAACTGGACTCACCACAAATATATGCACTCTTTTGTGCCTGGATTCTTGTGCTGAACAATACACTTGTGTGATTCATTCATGTTATTGTAAATAGTTGCATTTTGTTTATTCTCATTGCTGTTATATGGCACTGTGTGCATATCACACAAATCAGTCATCAATTCTACCACTGATGAACAGTTGTGTTATTTCTATTTGGGGGCTCTTATGAATAACACTGCTAGGAACATTCTAGGACATGTCCCTTGATGCACAAAGGTAAACATTCCTATTGGGTTTATTCCTAGGAGTGGAATTCCTGGATCATATTATACATAAAAACTAAAAAGGCCACGGACTCTTAGGCATTGCTCTTGCTTTATTGGATGTAATTAAATAGTGTACTGAAGTGGTCATACCAAATGCACCTCCACCAGTGGAGCATGAGAGCCTGTGGGCTTTTTAGTTTTCAACCTAGAAGTCATTAAAAAAGAAAAAGGAAGTGGAAGGGAAAGAGAGAAGAAAAAAAGGGAGGAGGATATGAGGGAAAAGCACATGCACACTTTCTTGTTATAGGTGTCTGGCTTCCGGGTATGGGGGGGATATTGATAGTTATTAAATTATCTGACTCTACTAGGGACATGCCACTCTAGCAAGTGACAACACGCCTAGAGCCCAAGGCAGCATGCACTTCTTCCCTTAAGGATGCCAACGATTTTTTCTGTCATGTGATTTAGGCAGAAGGCCAGATGCGCCAATGATATGGTTCACAGCCTAAGAAGGGATGACTTTGTCAGTGATTGATCCATTGACCTCCAAGCCATTTCAAGGACTGATAGGAGGTGGAATGACTCTGTCATGCTCCAGAGACCAAAGAAGGAGGATGGAAGGGACAGCAGAAGACAAGAGACCAACAGAGAATAAGGTTGTACTTTTGATTTTATCCCCAGTAAACTGGTCATGAAATAGTTACCCCAAGAGGAGTCAGCAAACAGAACTAAACCAGCAGCCTAGGCTAATGATGACTTGGTAACTTGGCTGGGCCCAGAGTCTACAAAGCAGGAAAACCTTAGCAATTATTCCCGTCAACAGGACTCTGACGATGATGGATTCATAGCTAAGTCTTGGTAGCTGCTACCACACGTGGAGGTGGTAGAAGCCAGAGCCAAGGTAAAACATTTCAGTTTGCTGGGTGTGTATGCATTCTGTTTCCTTCTCAAGATTAAACACGTTCTCCCCCAAGCACCTCTGCTGACAGCCTTCTGAGTGTAAATGGTATAAGATGTCTGTATTCAATGTCCGTTTCAAGTTGAAAGGAGAGTAAAAATAAGATCATATTTTTAGAAGCTGGGAGAGACAGACTGGACGGGTTGAGAGTGAAAGCACATTCCAGAAACCAAACTAACAGATGCTTCTCTTAAATGCAAATATTCCATCAAATCACAGAGAAGTTATGTGCTGTTTGAGAACGGACCACAACTAAGAATGTTCAGTCCGAACTCAGTTCTTTTCTCCATATTCCTAAGCAAATTCAGGAGAGACAGTAAGACTTTGAAAACAAATTAATTAATTAAATAAAAGATGGTCTTACATGTGGCTGGAATGGGGCCCTGCCTGGAGTCCAGGAGACAAACCAGATACATACCTCTCAAGAAAATGGTTTTGGAGAGTAAGGCAAGAATTCCTGTTTCAAAAAACACATACCCTAAGTGGCAGGAAGAAAGCATGGTGTTTATTGGTGAGTATGATTATCCACCTTCTCACCCACATTTTTTTTTTTTTGGCTTTTTGTTTCTAGATCTAAACAATCTAATTTAAAAATACTTATTGAGTTCCTACTATGTACAGATGCAATACTGAAATATACAAAAATGCCAATTAATTGAAGAACCAAAGATAAGAGAGATCCCCCTCTCCCAGGAGGCTAGAGTCCAGCAGAGGAGACTCATAGGACTCATGACAACACCATAAGGCAAGGAGGGAACCACATGGGTGGTTATGAACTGCATTGAGCCATGATGCCAAGATCATGGACTTTGGAGCTCCCATTCTGTCTTGGTCACTCAGCATCTGAGTACCTGGAAGAACTGCTACTCCTCCATGTTCTTACAAGAATTAAACAGGGAGGGGGAAGAGCAAGATGGTGGAGGAGTAGGAGACCTGGATTTCATCTGGTCCCAGGAATTCAGCTGGATAGGGATCAAACCATTCTGAACACCTATGAACTCAATAGATCAAAGAAAAGAATAGCAACAACTCTCTGAACAGAAAAGTGACCACTTTCTGGAAGTCATATTCCATCCCTTCATCATATTAACCCTTATTTTTGTACATATATGTTTTTCTTTCTTTAAAATTTTGGGAGGCACTTTCTTCTAACAGACCAAACTACACCCAAAATCTAGTGTGTGGCACTGATCTATGCACCAGCCTGATCATATTTGATCATATTCTGGTTTTTTGTTTTGTTTTGTTTTTGTTTGTTTGTATCTTTTTCTTTTTCTTTTTTTTTTTTTTCTTTTTTCTTTCTTTCCCTTTCTTTCCCCCCGGTTTCAGGTCTTTTCTGATTTGTTTAGTGTATATTTTCTGGAGATGTTGTTACGCTGTTAGCATTTTGTTCTCTCATTAATCTATTCTCCTCTGGACAAAATGAGAAGATGGAAAAAAATCACCTCAAAAAAAAGAACAAGAGGCAGTACCAACTGCCAGGGACCTAATCAATATGGACATTAGTAAGATGTGGGAACTAGAGTTCAGAATCATCACTTTAAAGGTACTAGTTGGGCTTGAAAAAAGCATGGAAGTTATTAGAGAAACCCATTCTGGAGAAATAAAAGAACTAAAATCTAAGCAAGTCGAAATCAAAAAGCCATTAATGAGGTGCAATAAAAAATGGAGGCTCTAACTGCTAGGATAAATGAGGCAGAAGAGAGGGGGTGGAGCAAGATGGTGCAGGAGTAGGAGACCTGGATTTCATCTGGTCTCAGGAATTCAGCTGGATAGGGATCAAACCATTCTGAACACCTACAAACTCAACAGGAGATCAAAGAAAAGAATAGCAACAACTCTCTGAACAGAAAAGCAACCACTTTCTGGAAGGTAGGACGTGCGGAGAAGTGAATCTGAGGTGATATTCAGGAGTATAGACAGCAGGGGAAGGGGGCTTCCAACGGCCACTTCTGGCAAGTGATAGAGCAGTGGAACACAAAATCAGAACTTTTAGAAGTTGGCTGTGCTGAGGGACGTTGTTCCAGTGGCTAAGTGGGGCGTGGAACCCTCGAGGGACAGTGTGGTCTCAGGACCCTCGGGGTCACAGAAAGGCCAGGGGTGCCTGAGTGCAGCAGAGCTCCCAGGTATTGGAGCAGGGAAGCTGGCTGCAGAGACGGAGCTGAGGCGTGAACTCTCAGCTCGGGGTTGCCATAAACCTTGAACGTGGCACAGTCGGGCCACTGCTACTCCAGCAGGGACCCAACAAGTGGCAGATCCGGGGAGACTCCCCTTCCTCCCCCAGGAGGAGTGGTGCAGGAGTGCACCACAGGGATCTGCTGGGTTTGGAGACTCCACACAGTGTCGGGTACCAGAGATAGAAACGCTCGGTCACAGGCCAGGTGAGCATGGAGTGCAGCCGGAGACTGGGGAGATGAGAGTGATTGACTGCTTTTCTCTGGGGGCGCACTGAGGAGCAGGGCCCTGAGTTCTCAGCTCCTCTGGGGCAGAGAATGGGAGGCTGCCATTTTCACTCTCAGCCTCCAAAGCTGTACAGAGGGCTTGGAACAAAAGCTCCTGAGAGCAAACCCAAGCAGATTACTTAGAAACCCTTTCTGAAGAAATAAAAGAACTAAAATCTAACCAAGTTGATATCAAAAAGGGCATTAATGAGGTGCAATAAAAAATGGGGGCTCTAACTGCTAGGATAAATGAGGCAGAAGAGAGAATCAGTGATATAGAAGACCAAATGATGGAAAATAAAGAAGCTGAGAAAAAGAGAGATAAACAACTACTGGATCACGAGGGCAGAATTCCAGAGATAAGCGATACCATAAGATGAAACAGCATTAGAATAATTGGGATCCCAGAAGAAGAAGAAAGAGAGAGGGGGGCAGAAGGTATATTGGAGCAAATAATAGCAGAGAACTTCCTTAATTTGGGGATGGAAACAGGCATCAAAATCCAGGAAACACAGAGAACCCCTCTCAAAATCAATAAAAATAGGTCAACACCCCGACATCTAATAGTAAAACTTATGAGTCTCAGAGACAAAGAGAAAATCCTGAAAGCAGCTCAGGAGAAGAGATATGAAACCTACAAGGGTAGAAACATTAGATTGGCAACAGACCTATCCACAGAGACACGGCAGGCTAGAAAGGATTGGCAGGATATATTCAGAGCACTAAATGAGAAAAATATGCAGCCAAGAATACTATATCCAGCTAGGCTGTCATTGAAAATAGAAGGAGAGATAACAAGGTTCCAGGACAAACAAAAACTAAAGGAATTTGCAAACACAAAACCAGCCCTACAAGAAATATTGAAAGGGGTCCTCTAAGCAAAGAGAGAGCCTAAAGGCAACATAGACCAGAAAGGAACACAGACAATATACAGTAACAGTCACCTTACAGGCAATACCATGGCACTAAATTCCTATCTTTCAATAGTTACCCTGAATGTAAATGGGCTAAATGCCCTAATCAGAAGACACAGGCTATCAGATTGGATTAAAAACCAAGACCCGTCGATATGTTGTCTGCAAGAGACTCATTTTAGACCCAAAGACACCTCCAGATTGAAAGTGAGGGGGTGGAAAACCATTTACCATGCTAATGGACACCAAAAGAAAGCAGGGGTGGCAATCCTTATATCACACAAATTAGATTTTAAACCAAAGACTGTAATAAGAGATGAGGAAGGACTCTATATCCTACTTAAAGGGTCTATCCAACAAGAAGATCTAACGATTGTAAATATCTGCCCCGAACATGGGAGCAGCTAATTATATAAGGCAATTAATAACAAAAGCAAAGAAACACATCGACAACAATACAATAATAGTGGGGGACTTTAACACCCCCCTCACTGAAATGGACAGATCATCTAAGCAAAAGATCAACAAGGAAATAAAGACTTTAAATGATACACTGGGCCAAATGGACTTCACAGACATATGCAGAACATTCCATCCCAAAGCAACGGAATACACATTCTTCTCTAGTGCCCATGGAACATTCTCCAGAATAGATCACATCCTAGGTCACAAATCAGGTCTCAACCGGTACCAAAAGATTGGGATCATTCCTTGCATATTTTCAGACCACAATGCTTTGAAACTAGAACTCAATCACAAGAGGAAAGGTGGAAAGAATTCAAATACATGGAGGCTAAAGAGCATCCTACTAAAGAATGAATGGGTCAACCAGGAAATTAAAGAAGAATTTAAAAAATACATGGAAACCAATGAAAATGAAAACACAACTGTTCAAAATCTTTGTGGTGCAACAAAAGCAGTCCTAAGAGGCAAGTATATAGGAATTCAAGCCTTTCTCAAAAAACATGAAAGTTCTCAAGTATACAACCTAACCCTACACCTAAAGGAGCTGTAGAAAGAACAGCAAATAAAGCCTAAACCCAGCAGGAGAAGAGAAACAATAAAGATCAAAACAGAAATCAATGAAATAGAAACTAAAAGAACAGTAGAATAGATCAATGAAACTAGGGGCTTGTTCTTAGAAAGAATTAACAAGATTGATAAACCCCTGGCCAGACTTATCAAAAAGAAAAGCGAAATGACCCAAATCAACAAAATCATGAATGAAAGAGGAGAGATCACAACCAACACCAAATAAATACAAACAATCATAAGAACATATTATGAGCAACTCTATGCCAGCAAATTAGATAACCTGGAAGAAATGGATGCATTCCTAGAGATGTATCAACTACCAAAACTGAACCAGGAAGAAATAGAAACCCTGAACAGACCTATAACCACTAAGGAAATTGAAGCAGTCATCAAAAATCTCCTAACAAACAAAAGCCCAGGGCCAGATGGCTTCCCGGGGGAATTCTACCAAACATTTCAAGAAGAATTAATACGTATTCTTCTGAAACTGTTCCAAAAAATAGAAATGGAAGGAAAACTTCCAAACTCGTTTTATGAGGCCACCATTACCTTGATCCCCAAACCAGACAAAGACCCCATCAAAAAGGAGAATTACAGACCAATATCCTTGATGAACATGGATGCAAAAATTCTCACCAAAATACTAGCCAATAGGATCCAACAGTACATTAAAAGGATTATTCACCATGACCAAGTGGGGTGTATCCCTGGGCTGCATCTCTGGGCTGCAAGGTTGGTTCAACATCTGCAAATCAATCAATGTGATACAATACATTAACAAAAAAAAAGAACAAGAATCATATGATCCTCTCAATAGATGCAGAAAAAGCTTTTGACAACATACAGCATCCTTTCTTGATCAAAACTCTTCAGAGTATAGGCATAGAGGGTACATACCTCAATATCATAAAAGCCATCTGTGAAAAACCTACAGCGAATATCATTCTCAATGGGCAACAACTTAGAGCTTTCCCCCTAAGGTCAGGAACGTGGCAGGGATGTCCACTATCACCACTGCTATTCAACATAGTATTGGAAGTCCTAGCCACAGCAATCAGACAACAAAAAGAAATCAAAGGCATCCAAATCGGGAAAGAAGACGTCAAACTCTCGCTCTGCAGATGATATGATACTTTATGTGGAAAACCCCAAAGACTCCACCCCAAAACTGCTAGAACTCATACAGGAATTCAGTCAAGTGGCAGGATAGAAAATCAATGCACAGAAGTCAGTGGCATTCCTATACACCAACAACAAGACAGAAGAAAGAGAAATTAAGGAGTCAATCCCATTTACAATTGCACCCAAAACCATAAGATACCTAGGAATAAATCTAACCAAAGAGGCAGAAAATCTGTACTCAAAAAACTGTAAAATACTCATGAAAGAAATTGAGGAAGACACAAAGAAATGGAAATACGTTCCATGCTCATGGATTGAAAGAACAAATATTGTGAAGATGTCATGCTACCTAGAGCAATCTATACATTCAATGCAATCCCCATCAAAGTACCATCCACTTTTTTCAAAGAAATGGAACAAATAATCCTAAAATTTGTATGGAACCAGAAAAGACCCCACATAGCCAGAGGAATGTTGAAAAAGAAGAGCAAAGCTGGCGGCATCACAATTCCGGACTTCCAGCTCTATTACAAAGCTGTCATCATCAAGATCGTATAATACTGGCACAAAAACAGACAATTGATCAATGGAACAGAATAGAGTCCAGAAATGGACCCTCAACTCTACGGTCAACTACTCTTCGACAAAGCAGGAAAGAATGTCCAATGGGAAAAAGACAGTCTCTTCAACAAATGGTGTTGGGAAAATTGGATAGCCACATGCAGAAGAATGAAACTGGACCATTTCCTTACACCACACACAAAAATAGACTCCAGATGGTTGAAAGACCTCAATGTGAGACAGGAGTCCATCAAAATCCTAAAGGAGAACACAGGCAGCAACCTCTTCGACCTCAGCCGAAGCAACTTCTTCCTAGAAACATCGCCAAAGACAAGGGAAGCAAGAGCAAAAATGAACTATTGGGACTTGATCAAGATAAAAAGCTTTTGCACAGCAAAAGGAACAGTCAACAAAACCAAAAGACAACCGTCAGAATGGGAGAAGATATTTACAGATGACATATCAGATAAAGGGCTAGTATCCAAAATCTATAAAGAACTTATCAAACTCAACACCCAAAGAACAAATAATCTAATCAAGAAATGGGCAGAAGACATGAACAGACATTTTTCCAAAGAAGACATCCAAATGGCCAACAGACGCATGAAAAAGTGCTGAACATCACTCCGCATTAGAGAAATCCAAATCAAAACTTCAATGAGATACCACCTCACACCAGTCAGAATGGCTAAAATTAACAAGTCAGAAACAACAGATGTTGGCGGGGATGCGGAGAAAGGGGAACCCTCCTACACTGTTGGTGGGAATGCAAGCTGGTGCAGCCACTCTGGAAAACAGTATGGAGGTTCCTCAAAAAGTTGAAAATAGAGCTACCATACGATCCAGCAATTGCACTACTGGGTATTTCCCCCAAAGATACAAATGTAGGGAACCTAAGGGGTATGTGCACCCCGCTGTTTATAGCAGCAATGTCCACAATAGCCAAACTGTGGAAAGAGCCAAGATGTCCATCGACAGATGAATGGATAAAGAAGATGTGGTATATACAATGGAATATTATGCAGCCATCAAAAGGAATGTGATCTTGCCATTTGCAACAATGTGGATGTAACTGGAGGGTGTTTTGCTGAGCGAAATAAGTCAGTCAGAGAAAGACATGTATCATATGACCTCACTGATATGAGGAATTCCTAATCTCAGGAAACAAACTGTGGGTTGCTGGAGTGGTGGGGGGTGGGAGGGATGGGGTGACTGCTTGATAGACATTGGGGAGAGTATGTGCTCTGGTGAGCACTATGAATTGTGCAAGCCTGTTGAATCACAGATCTGTATCTCTGAAACAAATAATACAATATATGTTAAAAAGAAAAAAAAAAAAGAAGATAGCAGGAGGGGAAGAATGAAGGGTGGAAATTGGAGGGGGAGATGAACCATGAGAGATGATGGCCTCTGAGAAACAAACTGAGTGTTCTAGAGGGGCGGAGGCTGGGAGGGTGGGTTAGTGTGGTGATGGGTATTAAAGAGGGCACTTCTGCATGGAGCACTGGGTGTTATACGCAAACAATGAATCATGGAACACTACATCAAAAACTAATGATAATGTATGGTGATTAACATAACATAAAAAAATGTAAAAAAAAAAAAGAATTAAACAGGCTTGCGTACATAGAGTCAGTTGGTAGTTGGCATAGAGAAAACACACAACAAATGTCAGTCTTTCTGCTGAATTATCTGTGGTCAGCTGGCACCACCAGAAGTCCCACCTAAGACTGGCAGCCACATTTCTCAGCACTCCACTCCATGAGACGCTCCAGGTTTGACTGAGAAAATCTCATAGTGAGGAGAGCTGCATGGGGAGGCAGAAGTAAAAGCAGAGGTAATAGTTCTTAGGAAGGCATGTTGTCAAACTCAGCAGTTTTGCAGTACATGGCTATTTAGTGGACCTCATCTCAAGCTTACACTTTGGTATCCAGACGTGGTGGTTTCTCAGACATCTCTAAGAATTCCAGTCTTTTCCAGCTGTGAGTTACAAGTGATTGTCTCTCTCCTCCTTCCCATGTGACCTTCAGACCGCTGTTCCCTCAGCTACTCTCACATTCATATAAACCCAGGTTCCTGTTTCTTGTGACATAGTTAGTCTATTGTACTGACCAAACCCAGAATGACACATTTTTCATCCCAAAGGCATGAATAATGAGAAATAATAAGGTGTACTTGTGGAAGGGCACCTGGGTGGCTTAATTGGTTAAGCAGCTGACTCTTGGTTTCAGCTCAGGTCATGACCTTAGGGGGGTGGGATAGAGCCCCAAGTCAGGCTCCACACTCAGCACAGAGTCTGCTTGAGATTCTCTCTCTCTCCCTCCACCCCTCACCCCACTCAGGTTCTTTTTCCTTCTCTCTCTCTAAAATAAATAAGTAAATAAAATCTTAAAACAACCCCCCCCCCAAAAAAGGAACAAGTTTTATTTGGGGACTGGCTCATAGTCCAACATGGTTGCCAAACACTAATATATTTTGGACCCATGTCCTAACCAGGTAATTCTGAAAACTGTTTAGAGAATGTATATATGCATCTGAGTGCTCTGTGTTAATGTCTTTCACAGAATTTAAGTAAGAAGAGTACAAGAGTCTTGGAGGCTGAAATCAAAGCTGAGCACACTCCTACACTCACATTCAGAGGTTTATTTGCCATTATTTTGCTGTAATACTACTCCTGAATCTGCAGTCCAGCTGTGGCTCTGTTGGGTTCAGCAGGGCTCAGCTCCACATACCAAGTTGGGTTTGGTCCTGCTGTGTGCTTTTCATTCTGTTACCTGAATAAAGAAGCCACAGCTACTTTACAGGGGCATCCTCAACTGAATTAGTTCTGTTGCAACAATGCTGCATAACAAATAGAATGATCAACCTCAGATTCCTGGGATTCCCTGTCTAGCTTTTGCTATTATGTGGACTTCATAATCACTCCCTACCTTCCCAATTTCTAATTCTCAGTGCAAGCTGGCATGGTGACTCAAAAAAGATTTTTTTTTTTTAAAGATTTTATTTATTTATTTGAGAGAGAGAGAATGAGAGAGAGCACATGAGAGGGGGGAGGGTCAGAGGGAGAAGCAGACCCCCTGCCGAGCAGAGAGCCCGATGCGGGACTCGATCCAGGGACTCCAGGATCATGACCTGAGCCGAAGGCAGTCGCTTAACCAACTGAGCCACCCAGGCGCCCGACTCAAAAAAGATTTTAAAACAAAACAAAATAGTGGTATTTTGTGCTCCTAAACCATTGATCTCTAAAATGAGGCACTTCTTTGGGGTATGGGAATAAAATATTTAACTAATTCAATACTTAAACCAATATCTACTTTTTTTTTCAAAAACATAGAAAAGATCTTAGCCTTCTAATAGTTAATATATGGAATGACATGAGGTCTTCAATAGATCCATATGCCAGCCATGCATGTCCCCAGGGATCCAGAAGGAAGGATGGGAATTCTATAATGCAGAAGAGTTAGTAGTGATTTTTATTTAGTTTAAATAAGCCTATTTAAAATAAACATTTATATCTATTATTATTAATGATGGATGTAACCCTAAATTATATTTTTGTCTTAAGATTTTTGCAATACTTCTCAGCTGGAGTTCCAAGAAAATAAGTCTTAATGCCCTAAAACATCCATTGAATGTAATGGATTACTTTATCCCTAGGCCTCTTAGAATGGTACTAACTAGCTCTGTACCTTCCTTGGAGGAATTCAGAAAAATCACTCAGATCATTGTCTGTGGGGCTTCATTAAGTTGAGAATGGCTGAATGAAGCCATCATGTTTAGTGAGACATTTCTTAATAACATCAAAACTGAGAAGACAAATATTAATATCTTTTGTTGATATTTAAAGTCCCTGTTCAGTACTGTACAAAATTTCAAAAATCTTTCTATTTATTAGTGATGGACAAAAAGTCACATAGCTTTGGAAGAACACTTGCCTTCCTACAAAAATAAAAAAAAAGACAAATAATGCACAGAATACAATATGGTAACAAACTACAATGCATCCGTTTGTCAGCAAACACCACTGGAATACTCACAGAAAACACCATGGAAGAAACAAGCATTTAAACAAGCATGCAGAGCAGGAGGCTGTAAATAGATCAAATACAGATGTTTCTAACAAGTTTTAGCTTATGGGATTTGCCAGATTGGTTTCAATAATGAAATCTAAAAAAAGTACTTTTGGTGAGTCATTATAGTAAAGATGAGCAAGGAAAGATATAATCTCAACAATTGAGTTCTTTATTAAATACAAGGCTTATGAGATTAAAAAAGAATTCTGGGGTAAGGCTGCCAAGAAAATACTACATGTGATACACACTCACTCATTGCCTCATTCACAGGCCAACTCTTGCAGCAAATATGTTGCAGCCAGAAGTGTGCCAAGGGCTATAGAATATCAAAGATGTTGGCAAATTTATAAGATTAAGACCTTTAAAATCAATAGAATTTTTATAATACTTTATAATAGAAGAGAATGTTAAGGACTGAATGTGCTCCCTAAAATTCATATGTTGAAGTGTAAACCCCGAGTGTGATATTTTGGAGGTAGGGCCTTCTTTGGGAGATTATTAGGTTTAGATGAAGTCATGAGGGTGGGGCCCCCATGATGGGATTAGTGCCCTTGTAAGAAAATCAAGAGCCCTAAGAGTTCTCTGTCTCTGTCTATCTATCATCTATCTATCTATCTATCTATCTATCTATCTATCTATCTATCTATCTATCATCTATCTATCTATCATCTATCATCTATCTATCATCTATATCTCTCTCTATGAGCATACATCAAGGAGAAGCCATGTAAGTACACAGCAAGGTGGTGGCCATCTATAAGCCAGCAAGTAGGCTCTCACCAGACATTAAATCTGCCAGCATCTTGATCTTGGACTTCCAGTCTCCTGTAACTGTAAGAAATAAATTTCTGCTGTTTAAGCTACTCAGTCCATGGTATCTTATTATAGCAGCTGAAGCAGACTAAGGGACTGACTTTGAAACTTTTTTGTGCCACATACAGATTGTATATTATGTCACAGCAAAGTACTTAAAAGATGTGACAGATTTAAGATGAGTTATATACTCTTCTTTTACAAAAAGACAGTATTTCAGATTTGCTGCCCTTTCCTGAGATGACAAGTGACTGTCACTGTTCTGTTATCTAACAAGTATTTCTTTTTAAAAGAAGTGCCATACCTGTCCATTCAAGGTAAAGATGACATTTAAACAAAGAGGGAAAAGGAACTGCTTTTTTAAAGAAATGTGTGTCATGAAGACAGCATTTTATAAAAGATATCTGGAACATCCCCAACATTATATAATTAAAAAAAAAATCATGTGTGTTATCTGTAAAAAGCCTACTCTGTCTACAGTCTAAAGACTTGGAAACATTTTATAACCTGTTAAACAGTCTTCCAAATGAAGAGTGTCAGTGCCTGAGAAACAATTTGCTCAAAATATACAAGCATAACACCTTCTAATTAGTTCACAAGAACAACTAAAGGTCATCAAGGAGAAATACAATTTGCTAGAAACATTTTAACAAAAATCTTTGCAAAGTTGGTGGGCGATTGAAAGTTGTGGGTTGTGATTTGGTAGGTATTTATTCAGTTTAATTCAATTTAGCATGAAATTGTTACCATTAAACTAGTTTATTTCATATATATGATTTGACCATGTATATATCTGTGTGGCATCTAGTGGTCTAGAGTCTCATGGCTGCCCTGAGACAGGAACTAGGACCCCACAACCCATCTATCATCCACCTCCACTCGGGTAAATTAGGACCTGGGGGTAGTAACTGGAACCCCAGGAAGCCAAGAACATTGTGCCTCACTTTCTGATGGGCATGGGAACTGCACAGACTTGCTCCATGCCTCCAGGGCCTAAGACAGAGGAGATGCTATGATAGCATTTGGAAGTGGGGTCTTTGGGAGCTTAATTGGCTTAGATGAGGTAATGAGATTGGGACACTATGATGGGATTGGTGCTTTTTTTTTTTTTTTAAAGATTTTGTTTATTTTTATTTATTTGACAGAGAGAGAGAAACAGCATGAGAGGGGATAGGGTCAGAGGGAGAAGCAGGCTCCCCGCTGAGCCGGGAGCCCGATGCGGAACTCGATCCCGGGACTCCGGGATCATGACCTGAGCCGAAGGCAGTTGCTTAACCGACTGAGCCACCCAGGCGCCCCGGGATTGGTGCTTTTATAAGAAGAGGAAGAAACACAGAGCTCTCTTACAGAGTGTCTAAGTAGATGGGCCAAGACAACCTCAGAGACCCCTTGCACAATGATAGGAAAACTAAAATGTTTTTGTATGACAGGGAGAGACAGAGAGGGATCCAGTAGTTGGGTTGAAGGGGAAAAGGGAACAGATGAAGAATAAAGAAATCATAAAATAAATTTGGGTAGAAAAAAGTTTGAGTCTTCAGGTTAAAGGAGTGGCAAAGCCCCAAGGAAAATGAATCATAATTTAAAAAAAAAGAAAGAAATCCAGACCTCCAGTAACATTTCCTAATGAAATTCTTGAATTCCAATTAGAGAAAAGAAAATATTACATGCTTATAGGAAGAAATGACAGATTCCTTTCAAAGGAAAAAAGATAGGCTGGCATCAGACACTCTGTATGCAACACTGGAGGTAAGACTGTGGGAAAATGTTTAAAGATGACTGAATAAGGACAATATTCCAAGAATCTCATACCCAACCACAAAATCAATCACCTGTCAAGGAAAGATATTTGTGGATAAGCAGAGCCTCAGAAAGTCTATAAAAAATATAGATAATTCCTATACTAAACTATTCCAAACCATAGAAAAAGATGAAAAAATTTCCAAATCCATTCAATGACGCTACCTTAGCCACACTGGCAAAACCTTATACAGGATGTACAAAATAAAACAAAACAAAAAAATTCTAAGTCAACTTTATTTGTGAATGCAGAGGCAAAAAACTTATAAATGAAACATTGACAAATTGAATTCATCAGTATATTAAAAGGTTGATGAACCATGACTACAGAGGATTTATTCCAGGAATTATGATTCAATTCCCAGATGAATATATGTTTCGGGTGGATAAGTTGACATTATATGGAATTTAAGCAATATAAATCAAAATCTCAATGGAATTTCTTACAGATATAGACAAGCTGATTCTAAAATAGAGAAAGGTGAAGGAATTAGAATGGCCAAGTTAGGGGCGCCTGGGTGGCTCAGTCGTTGGGCATCTGCCTTTGGCTCAGGTCATGATCCCAGCGTCCTGGGATCGAGCCCCGCATCGGGCTCCCTGCTCCGCGGGAAGCCTGCTTCTCCCTCTCCCATTCCCCCTGCTTGTGTTCCTGCCCTCGCTCTCTCTCTCTGTCAAATAAATAAATAAAATCTTAAAAAATAAATAAAATAAAATAGAATGGCCAAGTTATTTTTTAAAAGAAGAATAAATTAGAGGATTCACACTACCTGACTTTAAGACTTACATTTAATAAAGCTATGGTTATAAAGGCAGTAGAACAAAATGAGAGTCCAAAAACAGACTCACCAAAATGGCTGCTGATTTATGGGAAACTGGGAGGAGCAAAACTAAATTGCAAAAGACTGTCCAATGGAGGAAGAACAGTCTTCAAAACTGGCAATCTGACATCTACAGGCAAAAAAATGAATACTGATCTAAGCCGCACACCTTATACAGAAGTTAACTCAAAATGGGTCATAATTCTAAGTGTAAAATGTGGAACTATAAAACTTTTAGAAGAAACTATCGATGAAAGTCTTCCTCTCTGATTTCTCCGCTTGACTTAGTTCACTCAGAGAGGGAGACAAACCATGAGAGACTCTCGACTCTGGAAAACAAACTGAGGGTTACAGAAGGGAGGGGGATGGGGGGGAAGGGGTAACTGAGTGATGGGTATTAAGGAGGGCACATGTTGTAATGAGCACTGGATGTTATATGCAACTAATGAATCGTTGAACACCTAATCAAAAACTAAGGATGTACTATATGTTGGCTAACTGAACATAATAAATAAATAAATAAATAAAAACTTAAAAAAAATTTTAAATGTATTAAAAAAAGATGAAAGTCTTTATGATCTGAGGTTAAGCAAAGAGTTCATAGACATGGCACCAAAGATGAATCTGGAAAAGAAAAAAAGAAAGGTACTGAGAACTCTGAAGAATATTCAATTTAACATAATAATCCCTGAACTAAATTCATCAAATTATGATATATAAATATTATGTTATGATACAAGAGACATTTTTAAATATTTTTTAAAGATTTTATTCATTTGAGAGAGAGAGAGAGAGAGCACAAGCAGGGGGAGAGGCAGAGGGAGAGGGAGAAGCAGACTCCCTGCTGAGCCAGGAGCCCGACATGGGGCTCAATTCCAGGACCTGGAGATCATGACCTGACCAAAGGGCAAAGACCAAAGGCCAAAGGCCAAAGACCTGACCAAAGACCAAAGATGCCTAACCATCTGAGCCACCCAGGTGCCCCAGTATAGAGACATTTTAAATGACTATTTTGAACATATTTTTGTAGTGGCATACAAAATAGAATGTTTGTTAGTTAGGAGAAAAGATCATTTTTTGTACCTTCCTATTCTAATTATGCTTAGACCTTTCATAAGGACTGAATGTGGAATTTTATACAATACCTTTTTAGCATTTGCTAAATATGATTTGCTATAATCATATTTTTCTCCTTTACATTAGTCATATAATAAATTATGTTAAGGATTCTGGCACAGAAAATTATCTTATAACACTACTGTTATTGAACATTATTTTAGAGGTTTTTTCCTAATGCTGTAAAACAAAATGCTCAGGACTAATATTAAAGAGGCAGAATTAATTTCACTTGAAGATTATATGCTTGCATATTTAGAAACACCTAACCCCTCCAAAAAAAAACTACTAAAATTAATAAGGATCTATTCAAGTTGTAATAGAAAAGTACATGTTACTGGTGGAGGTGTTTGTCTTTTTAACATGCTGGGTGAAGTACAAACATGAAACGTGTTTTTATTTTTATTTAATTATAGGTTTCAACAATATTCTGTTGAAACTTCCTTTCCTATCTCTTTCATTTGGGTAGCATCCATAGCCTTTTGGTCCCTTTCAGGAACAAAAAGCTTAATCTGGCCTAGTTAGTGTTAAAATTACACAGCAATAGATAACTGATCCATTTTTGTACCCACCTACATAGTGCTCAAAATATTCATTTTAAATGACTATATTCCATGGCATACTATTTATGTATGATAATTTAATGAAATGTTCCCTAGTTTGGGTACATTGGGATTATTTCCAATGCCTGGCTATTAGAAATAATTCTTTAGCAAATACCTTTTTAGTATATAGCTTTGTTGTTAGAATTATTTCCTTGGGATAAATTCCCAAGTATGTGTAAATGCTTTAACATTTTTTTGGTTTTATTCCAAATTCCCTTCTAAGAAGGCTATACCAATTACACTGCTATTAATTTAACAAATATTGGTTGAATATTTCTCTTCTATCATTATGATTGGGCGAATTATTTCAACAGTATATTATCATCATCTTTATCTTGTTCGTATTATCTATATAAAGAAATGGTAAATGTCCAGTGATCAAAAAGGCCTCCACCTTTAGTATAGTGCCAATTATGTAATTCTTGCTGAGCAAATGTTTGAGTTAGGACCTGGCTAACAAACAACCATAGGGGAAGGGGTCCGGATCTTTTATCACATTGTGGGCAGAGGAGTTTCTAAGGCTGATGATACTTTCAGTTGAACTTAATCACAGATTTTTGTACTGGAATCTAACAGTTGTTGGAGGATGCCTTGGGAGTAAAGGAGCAGTACAAGAGGAAGGGAGTCACATGAGTTCTTCTCAGCGATGAGGGATATATGGGAGTGACCCCCAAAAGGCAAAAATAAATAAATAAATAAAATAAAGGACCCAAAGGAGGTTCCAGTTGGGGGTAAGATGGGGGTAGGTAAACTCCAGCATGTTGCCCCCACTGAGTGCAGCTATAATCTGTACAGATGCATGGAGCAGCTATTTGGGGACCACAAAAAGTAAACACTAGCAAGTAGATAGGGGAAGAAGACCAGAATTCAAGTGTCATTGAACTAGCAGTGATTTTCCATTTTATTTTCCTCCAGTTATAGACTTAGTTGCAGCCTAAAAGCTGGATATGGGCATAGGGATGGACAAATAGCTCTAGAAGAAGCCTCTAGTTTTGGCTTGTGAAGTAGAAAAAGAATCTCCTAGCAGTCAGAGAGAGCATGGAAACTCTTCCTTTTTGTTCTTTTTTCCATTATCTCACACTCCAACTTCAAACAATCTGGTGCCAATGGTGGCACCAACAGAAACATAAGTGAGGACCCACAAGAGCCCACAACTCTGAGAGAGAGGAATTTCTGACCAACAGGAGGAACTGTGATCCCAAGTGGGAGGGGTGAACCCCTATTGCTTCTTTTCTCTCTGTCTTCCTGGTGCCTGACCCCAGACAACGGTGCCCTTGGGGGAAGAGTGTGGCAGAGCAAGATACTATCAGGTTTCTGTCTGGAGGACTAAAATGGGGGAGCCCTTAGAAGAACAGAAAGTACGAAGGAGGTTACAGACAAGATAGAGTTCAGGAAAGCGACCACATAATTTGGTTGTGATTCTTGAGCTCAGCTACAAGCTGTAGATGCATCAATTTGATCATAAAAAGTATATCATAGACCTTGAGAATTGAACTAACTATAACATTTTCTCAAGGGGTTTTCAATGTATGTAGATGTAACATATAAGACAACTACCACATAAAGAGGAAGATCTATATAGTAGTAAGGAGTTCTATATTTCAGTGAAAGTGGTAAATATTGATTCTAAGTGAAGTGTGAAAAATTAAGTATGTTTATTGTAATCCTAGCACAGCCTCTAGAATGTCTAAGCAAAGGTGTAGTAAAATAGATAAATTAAAATGGTGTATTTGGGCGCCTGGGTGGCTCAGTCATTAAGCGTCTGCCTTCAGCTCAGGTCATGATCCTGGAGTCCCAGGATCGAGTCCCGCATCAGGCTCCCTGCTCCGCGGGAAGCCTGCTTCTCCCTCTCCCACTCCCTCTGCTTGTGTTCCCTCTCTCGCTGTGTCTCTGTCAAATAAATAAATAAAATCTTAAAAAAAAAAAGGTGTATTAAATAATGTTCAAACAACCCAAAAGAAGGCAAGAAATGAGGAAAAGAGGAATGAAAAGCAGAAGGAATGAACAAAAAAGAATAATAAAATGATAGACTTAAATCCAACATTCCAATAATGATATTGGATATATATGGTCCCTAAACATACCAATTAAAAGTGAAAGATATTGTCAGAATAGATAGGAAAAACAAACAAACAATAAAGTATGCAGCTATATGCTGTCTGCAAGGAACTCCCTTCAAACATAATGATATAGGTAGGTTATAAATAAAAGGATGGAATAAGGTATTTCATGTAAACATTAAAAGAAAAAAAGAGTGTCTTTATTAATATCAAACAAAGTAGATTTTAGAAGAAAGAACCTACTGAGGACAAAGAGGGACATTATATAATGATCAAAGGTAGATTCATCAGGAAGATGTAATAATTCTAAATGTGTACATACCAAATAACTGAGCATCAAAATGCCTGTCAGCAAAAACAGAACAGAAAGGACAAATAGACACAACTATAGTTGTATACTCCACCACTCCTCTCTCAGTCACTGATAAAACTAGTAGGATGAAAATCACCAAGGATGGAGAAGAACTAAAAAACACCATCAAAAACCGGGTCTAATAAATATTTATACAACACTTCCATACAACATTCTTTCTTAGTACACAAGGAATATTCATACAGGTATACCAAATCCTGAGTTATACAACAAACCTAACAAATATTAGAAAAGAATCGAAATCATACAAAATTGGTATCATTCCAAGCTGACTGTGGGCTTCCCCAAGGATATGTTCCCAAGAAGTACCATCAGAGGCTTCACATTGTAGCAAGGGAGGAGGGAGAGGGAAATAGACTTCACTAAAATAATCCAGCCAGTCATAAAACAAGTAAAAAAGAGCTAATGATGATAGCAATTCCTGGAGAGGAGAGACCAATATCCAGACTTGCAGCAATATATTATCTAAAATGTTCAGTTTCCAACAAAAAAATTATAAAACATGATAAGAAAGAAGAAAGTATGACTCATATACCAGAAAAAAATCAGGCAATGAAACTACCTGAGAGAGACCAGAAGTAAGATTTAAGAGAAATAGACTTCAAATTAGCCATTTTAAATATGTTCAAGAACTAAAGGAAGCTATGACTAAAGAAATAAAGGAATGTGTGATGACAATGTTGCATGAAATAAAAAATATTAATCAAGATATAGAAATTATAATAAAAACCAAATGGCAAGTCCATAACTAAAGGGTATAATAATTGAAATGAAAAACTCAGTAGAGGGACTTCACAGTATCTTTGAACCGGCAGAAGAATGAGTGCACTTGAAGATAGACTGATAGAGAATATGCAGTCTGAAGAACAAGATAAAAAGAATGAAGAAAAATAAATGTCTCAGAGAAATGTAGGACACCAACATACATGTAATGGAAGGACCAGAAGTAAAAGAGATAGAGAAAGGAGTAGAAAAAAATATTCAAAGAACTAGTTTTAAAAATAGAGCTACCCTATGACCCAGCAATTGCACTACTGGGTATTTACCCCAAAGACACAGATGTAGTGAAAAGAAGGGCCATATGCACCTCAATGTTCATAGCAGCAATGTCCACAATAGCCAAACTGTGGAAAGAGCCAAAATGCCCTTCAACAGATGAATGGATAAAGATGTGGTCCATATATACAATGGAATATTACTCAGCCATCAGAAAAGATGAATACCCAACTTTTACATCAACATGGATGGGACTGGAGGAGATTATGCTAAGTGAAATAAGTCAAGCAGAGAAAGTCAATTATCATATGGTTTCACTTATTTGTGGAACATAAGGAATAACATGGAGGATATTAGGAGAAGGAAGGGAAAAATGGGCGGGGGAATTGGAGGGAGAGATGAACCATGAGAGACTATGGACCTGAGAAACGAACAGGGTTTTAGAGGGGAGGGGGGAGGGGGGATTGGTTAGCCCGGTGATGGGTATTAAGGAGGGCACGTACTGCATGGAGCACTGGGTGTTATATGAAAACAGTGGATCGTCGATCACTACATCAAAAACTAATGATGTATTGTATGGTGACCAACATAACATAATAAAATTTAAAAAAAAAAGAACTAGTTTTGGAAAACCTCCCAAATTTATTGAAAAATATTGATCTACACACTGAGGATGTTCAACAAGCTCCAGGGGATAAATAAAGAGATCCACAAATAAACAAATCAGAGTAAAAATGCTGAGAGCTAAACAAAGAAGGAACCCTTAAAAGCAGCAGGAAAAAAAAAAAGGATTCATTACTTACAAGGGAACCAATAAGATTAATAGTTGACTTCCCATTAGAAACATGGAAGTCAGAAGGCAGTAGGATAACATGCTCGAAGTGCCTAAACAAAACAAAGCAGTCAACCAAGAATCCTAAAATAGCAAAGCGTTCTTTACAAAATAGAGGCAAATGAAGGTACTGTCAGATTAACAACTGAGCAAGTTTGTTGTTAGTAGATCACCTTACAAAAAATATTTATGACAGTTCTTCATGCCAGATGCAAGTGACCATGGACACAGTAATTTTTATCCAAACTAAAATCATCAATATAGGTTAGTATATAATTGTAAAAGATAAAAAAACTGAACAAATTTAAGGAGGCCTAAATAAGTAGAAAGAAATCTTATGTTCATGGATTGGAAGATTTAATAGCAATACTTCCTAAAGTGGTCTACAGATTCAGTGCCATCCCTAACAAAATTCCAAGGAGTGTCTTTGCAGATATGGAAAATCTGATCCTAAATTCATATGGAATTGCAAGAGACCCAGAATAGCCAAAATGATCTTTGGGGGGGAAAAGAATTTTGTGAACTCTCGCTTTCTGACTTAAAAACTTACTACAAATCAACAGTAATGAAAACAATGGGTGGCACTGGCATAAAGACAGACATATTGATCAATGTAATAGAATTTTGATTCTAGAAATAAATCCATACCTCTAAAGTCAACTGATTTTCAACAAGGGTGTCATGGCCATTGAATAGGGAAAAACCTGAGTCTTCAGCAAATGGTTCTGGGACACCTGGATATCCACATGCAAAAGAATGAAGTTGGATCCTTCACACCATATATGAAAGTCAATTCAAAATGGATAAAAGATCTAAATTTAAGAGGTCTATAAAATTCTTAGTAGAAAACATAGGGGCAAATCTATATGACCTTGGATTTGGCAGTAATTTCTTAAATATGATGCCAAAACACAGGCAAAAAAGAAAAATAGATAAATTGGACCTTGTCAAAATTTAAAACTTTTGTAGATCAAAGGTCATTTTCGAGACAATGAAAAGATAACTCAGAATGGGAGAAAATATCTTCAAATATATCAGATGAGGAACTTGTATCCAGAATGCTTACAATTTAACAACCAAAAGAGAAACAACTTAACTTTAAAAATAAGCAAAAGGGGTACCTGGCTGGCTCAGCTGGTAGAGCATACAATCTTGATCTCAGGGTCATGAGTTCAAGCCCCATGTTGGGTGTAGAGATTACTTAAAAATAAAATCTTAAAAAATAATAAAATAAATTTAAAAAATAAAAATAAGAATTTGAACAGGCATCTCTCTAAAGAAGATGTACAAATGGTCAGCAAGCACATGAAAATATACTCAACATCATTAATCATCAGGGAACTGCAAATCAAAACCACAATGAGATACCACTTCACACTCGTTTAGGGTGGCTATAATTAAAAGGTCAGATAATAAGTATTGAAGGGGACATGAAGAATCAGAACTCTCATTCACTGCTGAAAGGAACGTAAAATAGTGCAGCCACCTTGAAAAACAGTCTGGCAGTTCCTCAAAGGATTAAACACAGAATTACCATATGATCCAACAATCTTACTCCTAGGTATATACCCAAGAAAAAACAAAAACACATAGCCACACAAACACATTTACACTAATGTGCACAGCAGCATGATTCACAATTGCAAAAATCTGGATACAACCAAATATCAGTCAACCAATGAAAAGAAGGTTGCATTTGGAAATGTGATAGTCTAACATCATAAACATGGGATTTTGACAGGCTTATGTTGGCTATGGAGCCTATCACCTGCTGGAAGCTTCCCAAGGCAGTGTCTCTGGGCTTTAAACTAAAAAGAAAAAAAAAAAAGCCCTACAATTATAGGAATTAGCCAATATGACTTGTTCAAGAGCTATTTAACCACCTGTATTATGCCATATATAACAGCAACAGGAAACGATTTTTAAGACTTTACATGGTGCAGTAACAGAAACAATCTGAAGTAGCATTAGGAATTTCTTCTCAAGATAATCCCCTCTGAGTGTCTTCTGAATTTAATGCTTTTCTCTTTCTGGACAAATATCATTACCCCCATCTCTTACGTTTGCACGGTGCATTACCATTGATAAAATGCTCTTCCATATATGACTTCTCATCTTCGAAGCACACTGCTCTCTGTCCGTTGGATGGGGTCTGCAGAAACTTTCAGAAGTGGGAATGCCAAGGGGGTGACGGGTATCAAGAGACCAAAAGAGGACTGAAAGGTGGCAGGCAGGTATGAACATTTAGGTCCAGAATGCAGGGGCACCAAAGCAACCTTTTTTCTTTCTCAATATGTATACATACTTTTATTCATATCAGTATCTGTACACACACACTCAACATACAGACATATGTATATATGTATACACACACATATCTATCCATATCTCCCTATGTTTCATTTTTTTTTATGTTAGTCACCATACAGTACTTCATTAGTTTTTGATGTAGTATTCCGTGATTCATTATTTGTGTATAAGACCCAGTGTTCCTTGCAATACATGCCCTCCTTAATACCCATCACCAGGCTAACCCCTCCACCCAGCCCCCTCCCCTCTAAAACCCTCAGTTTGTTTCTCAGAGTCCATAGTCTCTCATGGTTCTTCTCCCCATCTGATTTCTCCCCCTTCATTTTTCCCTTCCATCTCCTAATGTCCTCCATGCTATTCCTTATGTTCCACAAATAAGTGAAACCATGTAATTGTCTTTTTTTTTTTACAGATAACAACTACCATCTTGCATCCATCTCAGCATACAATTTATTTCTGTATTTTTGTTTTTTTAATTTTATTTTATTATGTTATATTAGTCACCATATAATACATCCTTAGTTTTTGATGTAGTGATCCATGATTCATTGTTTTCATATAACACCCAGTGCTCCATGCAGTATGTGCCCTCCTTAATACCCATCACTGGGCTAACCGATTCCCTCCCCTCTAAAACCATCCGTTTGTTTCTTGAAGTCCATAGTCTCTCATAGTTCATCTCCCCCTCCGATTCCCCCCCCTTCATTTTTCCCTTCCTTCTCCTAAAATCCTCCATGCTATTCCTTATGTTCCACAAATAAGTGAAACCATATAATTGACTTTCTCTGCTTGACTTATTTCACTCAGCATAATCTCCTCCAGTTCCATCCATGTCGATGCAAATGTTAAGTATTCATCCTTTCTGATGGCTGAGTAATATTCCATTGTATATATGGACCATATCTTTATCCATTCATCTGTTGAAGAGAATCTCAGCTCCTTCCATAGTTTGGCTATTGTGGACATTGCTGCTATGAACATTGGGGTGTATGTGCCCCTTCTGTTCACTACATCTGTACCTTTGGGGAAATAGAAACAATTAATAGAAATTATTATGAACACTTGCTCGGAGGAACAAGATGGTGGAGGAGTAGGGGACCTAAATTTTGTCTGCTCTCAGAAATTTGGCTAGATAGGTATCAAACCATTCTGAACACCTACAAATTCAACAGAAGAAAAGAATAGCAGCAACTCTTTGAACAGAAAAGCGACAACTTTCTGGAAGGTAGGACGTGTGTAGAAATGAATCCAAGGTGATATTCAGGAAGATAGGTGGGGGGGGGGATCCTCCGTCAGCCAGCTACTGGCAAGTGATAGAGCCACAGAGCACAAAATCAGAACTTTTAGAAGTCTGCTCTGCTGAGGGATGTCACTCCAGTGACTAAGCTGGGTGTGGAACCCTCGCTGGGACAGTGTGGTCTCAGGACCCTCGGGGTCATAGAAAGACCGGGGGTGCCTGAGTGTGGCAGAGCTCTCAAGTATCAGAGCAGGAAGCAAGCAGCAAAGATGGAACTGAGGAGTGGGCTGTCAGCTCGGGGTTGCCATAAACTGGGATCCGTGGCACAGTCAGGCCACTGCTCTTCCAGCAGGGACCCAATAAGCGGCAGATCCAGGGAGACTCCCCTTCCTCCCCCGGGAGGAGTGGCAGGGGAGAGGACCGCAGGACTCTACTGGGTTTCGAGACTCCAAATGTGGTCATGTGCCAGGGATAGAAATGCTCAATCACAGGCCGGGTGAGCACAGAGTGCGACCAGAGACCAAGGAGACGGGAGTGACTGACTGCTTTTCTCTGGGGGCTCACTGAGGAGTGGGGCCCCCCAGTTCTCAGCTCCTCTGGGGTGGAGATTGGGAGGCTGCCATTTTCACTCTTGTCCCCAAAGCTGTACGCAAAGCTTGCAGGGAACAAAAGCAACCAAGAGAAAATCAGAGCAGATTATGTAGCCCAGACCCCGCAAGGGTGGGGCAATTCCACATCTGGCAAAGACATTTGAGAACCACTGCAACAGGCCCCTCCCCCAGAAGATCAGCGCGAACAGCCAGCCAAGAGCAAGTTTACCGATCAACAAGAATGGCAGAACTCCAGCACTAGGGGAATACTGCACCAAGAATTCATGGCTTTTTTACCATGATTCCTTAGTCTTTCAAAGTTAATTTTTTTAATTTTCTTTTTTTTCTTTTTCTATTTTTTTGAATTTTTCTTTTTTCCCTTTTTCAACCAACATCTTATCAATCCCTTTCTTTTAAAATCTTTTTTATTTTTCATTTTTAGATTCATATTCTATCCCTTCATTGTAGTTAATCTTATTTTTTGTATATATATATAAGTTGTTCTCTAAAATTTTGGGATACAGTTTCTTCTAATAGACCAAAATATACC
Organism: Mirounga leonina; assembly: GCF_011800145.1. Classification (NCBI taxonomy): domain Eukaryota; kingdom Metazoa; phylum Chordata; class Mammalia; order Carnivora; family Phocidae; genus Mirounga; species Mirounga leonina. Next base: position 6,680,641 of record NW_023270374.1, read on the forward strand.
CTAAATCTCTACTATGTGGCTTTGTTCTAGTCTCCTGCCTGATCACATTCTCTCCCTTTTTTTTTAAATTTTTCTTTCTTTTTTCAACCAACTTCTTATCAATTCCTTTTATAAAATCTTTTATAATTTTTATCTTTACATTCATATTTCATCCCTTCATCATATTTACCCTTATTTTTATACATATACAAGTTTTTCTTTCTTTAAAATTTTGGGAGGCAGTGTATTCTAACATACCAAAAAACGCCCAAAATCTAGTGTGTGCCACTGATCTATTCACCAGCCTGATCATATTTGATCATATTCTTTTTTTTTTTTTTTTCCTTACATTCCCTTTCTTTCCCCCCTGGTTTCAGGTCTCTTCTAATTTGTTTAGTGCATATATTTCTGGGGTCATTGTTACCCTTTTAGCATTTTGTTCTCTCATTCATCTATTCTCCTCTGGACAAAATGACAAGATGGAAAAACTCACCTCAAAAAAAAGAACAAGAGATGAGGGGAGCAAGATGGCAGAGGAGTGGGAGACCTGGATTTCGTCTGGTCCCAAGAATTCAGCTGGATAGGGATCAAACCATTCAACAGCTATGAGATCAAAGAAAAGAATAGCAACAACTCTCTGAACAGAAAAGCTACCACTTTCTGGAAGGTAGGACGTGCCTTAGGAGGAGAAGTGATTCCAAGGCGATATCCGGGAGTATAGATGGCGGGGGAGGGAGCCTCCATCTGCTGCTTCAGGCAAATGATAGAGCAGCAGAGCACAAAATCAGAACTTTTAGAAGTCGGCTCTGCTGAAGGACATGGCTCCAGTGGCTAAGCGGGGCATGGAACCCTCGAGGGACAGTGTGGTCTCAGGACCCTTAGGGTCACAGAAAGACCGGGGGTGCCTGAGTGCAGCAGAGCTCCCAGGTATTGGAGCAGGGAAGCTGGCTGCAGAGATGGAGCCAAAGAGTGGGCTGTCACCTCGGGGTTGCCATAAACTGTGATCTGCGGCACAGTTGGGCCACTGCTCCTCCAGCAGGGACTCAACAAGCGGCAGATCTGGGGAGACTCCCCTTCCTCCTCTGGGAGGAGCAGTGCGGGAGTGCACCACAGGGATCTGCTGGGTTTGGAGACTCCACACAGTGTTGGGTGCCAGAGATAGAAATGCTCAGTCACAGGCTGGGTGAGCACGGAGTGTGGCTGGAGACCGGGGAGATGGGAGTGATAGACTGCTTTTCTCTGGGGGCTCACTGAGGAGTTGGGCCCCTGAGTTCTTGGCACCTCTGGGGTGGAGATTGTGAGGCTGCCATTTTCACTTTCATCCTCCAAGGCTGTACAGAAAGCTTGCAGGGAACAAACCTCCCAAGAGCAAACCCGAGCAGATTACTTAGCCCAGACCTGGCAAGGGCGGGGCAATTCTGCCTCTGGGAAAGACATTTGGGGACCACGGCAACAGGCCCCTCCCCCAGAAGATCAGCAAGAACAGCCAGCCAAGACCAAGTTTACCAATCAATGAGAACGGTAGAACTCCAGCACTAGGGGAATACTGCACCTAGAATTCATGGCTTTTTTACCATGATTTTTAGTGTTTCAAAAAAAATTTTTTAACAGTCTTTTTTTTTTTTGAATTTTTCTTTTTCCCTTTTTCAATCAACATCTTATCAATCCCTTTTTTAAAAAACATTTTTATTTTTCATTTTTAGAGTCGTATTCTATCCCTTCATAGTAGTTACCCATATTTTTGGCATATATATTTAAGTTGTTCTCTCTTTAAAATTTTGAAATACACTTTCTTCTAACAGATCAAAATATACCCTAAATCTCTAGTGTATGGCTTTGTTCTACTCTCCTGCCTGATCACATTCTCTCCGTTTTATCTTTTTTCTTTTTTTTAATCCTCTTTTTTCTTTTCTCAAACAACTTTTTATCTTATCAATTACTTTTATAAAATCTTTTATACTTTTCATCTTTACAGTCATATTCCATCCCTTTATCATATTAACCTTTATTTTTGTACATATGTAAGTTTTTCTTTCTTTAAAAAGAAAGGCACCTTTGGAAGACACTTTCTTCTAACAGACCAAAATACACCAAAAATCTACTGTGTGGCACTGATCTATGCACCAGCCTGATCATATTTTATCATATTCGGGTTTTTTTTTTTTTTTGGTTTTGTTCTGGTTTTTTTTTGCTTTTAGCTTTTTCTTTTTCTTTCTTTTTTTTTCGTTTTCTTTTTTCTTTCTTTCCCTTTCTTTTACCCTGGTTTCAGGTCTTCTCTGATTTATTTAGAGTATATTTTCTGGGGATGTTGTTACCCTGTTAGCATTTTGTTCCCTCATTAATCTATTCTCCTCTGGACAAAATGACAAGACGGAAAAAAAATCACCTCAACAAAAAGAACAAGAGGCAGTACCAACTGCCAGAGACCTACTCAATACAGACATTAGTAAGGCGTGAGAACTAGAGTTCAGAATGATGATTTTAAAGATACTAGCTGGGAGGGGGCGGAGCAAGATGGCGGAGGAGTAGGAGACCTGGATTTCGTCTGGTCCCAGGAATTCAGCTGGATAGGGATCAAACCATTCTGAACACCTACAAACTCAACAGGAGATCAAAGAAAAGAATAGCAACAACTCTCTGAACAGAAAAGCTACCACATTCTGGAAGGTAGGACGTGCGGAGAAGTGAATCCGAGGTGATATTCGGGAGGATAGATGGCGGGGGAGGGGCCTCCATCGGCCGCTTCTGGCAAGTGATAGAGCCGCGGAGCACAAAATTGGAACTTTTAGAAGTCTGCTCCGCTAAAAGACGTCACTCCGGTGGCTAAGCAGGGGGTGGAACCCTCCGGGACAGTGTGGTCTCAGGACCCTCGGGGTCACAGAAAGACTGGGGGTGCCTGAGTGTGACAGAGCTCCCAGGTAACGGAGCAGGGAAGACAGCTGCAAAGGCGGAGCCCAGGCGCAGGCTCTCAGCTCGGGGTGGCCATAAACCATGATCCGCGGCACAGTCGGGCCACTGCTCCTCCAGCAGGGACCCAACAAGCGGCAGATCTGGGGAGACTCACCTTCCTCCCCCAGGAGGAGCCGCGTGGGAGTGCACCGCAGGGATCTGCTGGGTTTGGAGACTCCACCCGGGGTCCGGTGCCAGAGATAGAAACGCGCGGTCACAGGCCGGGTGAGCACGGAGTGCAGCCGGAGACTGGGGAGACGGGAGTGACTGGCAGCTTTTCTCTGGGGCTCAATGAGGAGCGGGGCCCTGGGTTCTCGGCTCCTCTGGGGCGGAGATTGGGAGGCCACCATTTTCACTCTCCAACTCCAAAGCTGTACGGAAAGCTCACAGGGACAAAAGCTCTGGAGAGCAAACCCGAGCAGATTACTTAGCCGGGAGGGGACAAGGGCGGGGCAATTCCGCCTCTGGCAAAGACATTTGGAAACCACTGCAACAGGCCCCTCCCCCAGAAAAACAGCGAGAACAGCCAGCCAGGACCAAGATTACCAATCAATGAGAACAGCAGAACTCCAGCGCTACGGGAATACTGCACATAGAATTCATGACTTTTTTACCATGATTCTTTAGTCTTTCAAAGTTAATTTTTTTTAACTGTCTTTTTTTTTTTGAATTTTTATTTTTCCCTTTTTCAACCAACATCTTATCAATCCCTTTTTTTAAAAAAACATATTTATTTTTCATTTTTAGAGTCATATTCTATCCCTTCATAGTAGTTACCCATATTTTTGGCATATATATATATAAGTTGTTCTCTCTTTAAAATTTTGAGATAGTTTCTTCTAACAGATTAAAATATACCCTAAATCTCTAGTATATGGTTTCTTCTACTCCCCTGCCTGATCACATTCTCTCCCCTTTTTTTTTCTTTTTTCTTTTTTTTAAATCCTCTTCTTTCTTTTTTCAAACAACTTCTTATCAATTCCTTTTATAAATTTTTTTATAATTTCCATCTTTATAGTCATATTCCATCCCTTCATCATATCAACCCTTATTTTTGTACATATATAAGTTTTTCTTTCTTTAAAATTTTGGGAGGCACTTTCTTCTAACAGACCAAAATACACCCCAAATCAAGTGTGTGGCACTGATCTATATACCACCCTGATCATATTTGATCACATTCTGTTTTTTGTTGTTGTTGTTTTGTTTTGTTTGTTTCTGTTTGTTTCTATCTTTATCTTTTTTCTTTTTTTTCTCTTTCTTTTTCTCTCTTTCCATTTCTTTTTCCACTGCTTCGGGTCTTTTCTGATTGTTTAGAGTATATTTTCTGGGGATGTTGTTACTCTGCTAGCATTTTGTTCTCTCATTAATCTATTCTCATCTGCACAAAATGACAAGACGGAAAAAATCACCTCAACAAAAAGAACAAGAGGTAGTACCGACTGCCAGGGACCTACTCAATACAGACATTAGTAGGATGTCAGATCTAGAGTTCAGAATCATCACTTTAAAGATACTAGCTGGGCTTGAAAAAAATATGGAAGTTATTAGAGAAACCCTTTCTGGAGAAGTAAAAGAACTAAAATCTAACCAAGTAGAAATCAAAAAGGCTATTAATGAGGTGCAATAAAAAATGGGGGTGCTAACTGCTAGAATAAATGAGGCAGAAGAGAGAATCCGTAATATAGAAGACCAAATGATGGAAAATAAAGAAGCTGAGAAAAAGAGAGATAAACAACTACTGGATCACGAGGGCAGAATTCAAGAGATAAGTGATACCATAAAATGAAACAACATTAGAATAATTGGGATCCCAGAAGAAGAAGAAAGAGAGAGAGGGGCAGAAGGTATATTGGAGCAAATTATAGCAGAGAACTTCCCTAATTTGGGGAAGGAAACAGGCATCAAAATCCAGGAGGCACAGAGAACCCTCTCAAAATCAATAAAAAGAGGTCAACACCCCGATATCTAATAGTAAAACTTACAAGTCTCAGAGACAAAGAGAAAGTCCTGAAAGCAGCTCAGGAGAAGAGATATGTAACCTACAATGATAGAAATATTAGATTGGCAACAGACCTATCCACAGAGACCTGGCAGGCCAGAAAGGACTGGCAGGAAACATTCAGAGCACTAAATGAGAAAAATATGCAGCCAAGAATACTCTATCCGGCTAGGCTCTCATTGAAAATAGAAGGAGAGATAACAAGCTTCCAGGACAAACAAAAACTAAAGGAATTTGCAAACACTAAACCAGCCCTACAAGAAATCTTGAAAGGGGTCCTCTAAGTAAAGAGAGAGCCTAAAAGCAACATAGACCAGAAAGGAACACAGACAATATACAGTAACAGTCACCTTACAGGCAATACAATGGCACTAAATTCATATCTTTCAATAGTTACCCTGAATGTAAATGGGCTAAATGCCCCAATCAAAAGACACAGGCTATGAGACTGGATTAAAAAACAAGACCCGTCGATATGCTGTCTGCAAGAGACTCATTTTAGACCCAAAGACAACCCCAGATTGAAAGTGAGGGGATGGAAAACCATTTACCATGCTGATGGACACCAAAAGAAAGCTTGGGTGGCAATCCTTATATCAGACAAATTAGATTTTAAACCAAAGACTGTAATAAGAGATGAGGAAGGACACTATATCCTACTTAAAGGGTCTATCCAACAAGAAGATCTAACAATTGTAAGTACCTATGCCCCTAACATGGGAGCAGCCAATTATATAAGGCAATTAATAACAAAAGCAAAGAAACACATTGACAACAATACAATAATAGTGGGGGACTTTAACACCTCCCTCACTGAAATGGACAGATCGTCTAAGCAAAAGATCAACAAGGAAATAAAGACTTTAAATGACACACTGGACCAAATGGACTTCACAGACATGTTCAGAACATTCCATCCCAAAGCAACAGAATACACAGTCTTCTCTAGTTCCCATGGAACGTTCTCCAGAATAGATCACATCCGAGGTCATAAATCAGGTCTCAACCGGTACCAAAAGATTGGGATCATTCCCTGTCTATTTTCAGACAACAATGCTTTGAAACTAGAACTCAATCACAAGAGGAAAGTCGGAAAGAACTCAAATACATGGAGGCTAAAGAGCATCCTACTGAAGAATGAATGGGTCAACCAGAAAATTAAAGAAGAATTAAAAAAATACATGGAAACCAATGAAAATGAAAACACAACTATTCAAAATCTTTGGGATGCAGCGAAGGCAGTCCTAAGAGGAAAGTATATAGCAATACAAGCCTTTCTCAAGAAACAAGAAAGGTCTCAAGTACACAACCTAACCCTACACCTAAAGGAGCTGGGGAAAGAACAGCAAATAAAGCCTAAACCCAGCAGGAGAAGAGAAATAATAAAGATCAGAGCAGAAATCAATGAAATAGAAACTAAAAGAACAGTAGAACAGATCAACGAAACTAGGAGCTGGTTCTTTGAAAGAATTAACAAGATTGATAAACGCCTGGCCAGACTTATCAAAAAAAAAAAGCCAAAGGACCCAAATCAACAAAATCATGAATGAAAGAGGACAGATCACAACCAACACCAAAGAAATACAAACAATCATAAGAACATATTATGAGCAACTCTATGCCAGCAAATTAGATAACCTGGAAGAAATGGATGCATTCCTAGAGATGTATCAACTACCAAAACTGAACCAGGAAGAAATAGAAAACCTGAACAGACCTATAACCACTAAGGAAATTGAAGCAGTCATCAAAAATCTCCCAACAAACAAAAGCCCAGGGCCAGATGGCTTCCCGGGGAAATTCTACCAAACATTTCAAGAAGAATTAATACGTATTCTTCTGAAACTGTTCCAAAAAATAGAAATGGAAGGAAAACTTCCAAACTCATTTTATGAGGCCAGCATTACCTTGATCCCAAAACCAGACAAAGACCCCATCAAAAAGGAGAATTATAGACCAATATCCCTGATGAACATGGATGCAAAAATTCTCACCAAAATACTAGCCAATACGATCCAACAGTACACTAAAAGGATTATTCACCATGACCAAGTGGGATTTATCCCTGGGCTGCAAGGTTGGTTCAACATCCGCAAATCAATCAATGTGATACAATACATTAACAAAAGAAAGAACAAGAATCATATGATCCTCTCAATAATGCAGAAAAAGCTTTTGACAAAGTACAGCATCCTTTCTTGATCAAAACTTTTCAGAGTATAGGCATAGAGGGTACATACCTCAATATCATAAAAGCCATCTATGAAAAACCTACAGCGAATATCATTCTCAATGGGGAAAAACTGAGAGCTTTCCCCCTAAGGTCAGGAACGCGGCAGGGATGTCCACTATCACCACTGCTATTCAACATAGTAATAGAAGTCCTAGCCACAACAATCAGACAACAAAAAGAAATCAAAGGCATCCAAATCGGCAAAGAAGAAGTCAAACAATCACTCTTTGCAGATGACATGATACTTTATGTGGAAAACCCAAAAGACTCCACCCCAAAACTGCTAGAATTCATACAGGAATTCAGTCAAGTGGCAGGATAGAAAATCAATGCACAGAAATCATTGGCATTCCTATACACTAACAACAAGACAGAAGAAAGAGAAATTAAGGAGTCAATCCCATTTACAATTGCACCCAAAACCATAAGATACCTAGGAATAAATCTAACCAAAGAGACAAAGGATCTTTACTCAGAAAACTATAAAATACTCATGAAAGAAATTGAGGAAGACACAAAGAAATGGAAAAACGTTCCATGCTCATGGATTGGAAGAATAAATATTGTAAAGATGTCAATGCTACCTAGAGCAATCTACACATTCAATGCCATCCCCATCAAAATACCATCCACTTTTTTCAAAGAAATGCAACAAATAATCCTAAAATTTGTATGGAACCAGAAAAGACCCTGCATAGCCAGAGGAATGTTGAAAAAGAAAGCAAAGCTGGCGGCATCACAATTCCGGACTTCAAGCTCTATTACAAAGCTGTCATCATCAAGACAGTATGGTACTGGCACAAAAACAGACACATAGATCAATGGAACAGAATAGAGAGCCCAGAAATGGACCCTCAACTCTATGGTCAACTCATCTTTGACAAAGCAGGAAAGAATGTCCAATGGAACAAAGACAGTCTCTTCAACAAATGGTGTTGGGAAAATTGGATAGCCACATGCAGAAGAATGAAACTGGACCATTTCCTTACACCACACACAAAAATAGACTCCAAATGGTTGAAAGACCTCAATGTGAGACAGGAGTCCATCAAAATCCTAAAGGAGAACACAGGCAGCATCCTCTTCAACCTCAGCCACAGCAACTTCTTCCTAGAAACATCACCAAAGGCAAAGGAAGCAAGGGCAAAAATGAACTATTGGGACTTCATCAAGATAAAAAGCTTTTGCACAGCAAAAGAAACAGTCAACAAAACCAAAAGACAACCGACAGAATGGGAGAAGATATTTGCAAATGACATCAGATAAAGGACTAGTACCCAAAGTCTATAAAGAACTTATCAAACTCAACACCCAAAGAACAAATGATCCAACCAAGAAATAGGCAGAAGACATGACCAGACATTTTTCCAAAGAAGACATCCAAATGGCCAACAGACACATGAAAAAGTGCTCTACATCGCTCGGCATCAGGGAAATCCAAATCAAAACCTCAATGAGATACCACCTCACACCAGTCAGAATGGCTAAAATTAACAAGTCAGGAAACGACAGATGTTGGTGGGGATGTGGAGAAAGGGGAACCCTCCTACACTGTTGGTGGGAATGCAAGCTGGTGCAGCCACTCTGGAAAACAATATGGAGGTTCCTCAGAAAGTTAAAAATAGAGCTACCCTATAACCCAGCAATTGCACTACTGGGTATTTGCCCCAAAGATACAAATATAGTGATCCAAAGGGGTACGTGCACCCCAGTGTTTATAGCAGCAATGTCCACAGTAGCCAAACTATAGAAAGAGCCAAGATGTCCATCAACAGATGAATGGATAAAGAAGATGTGGTGTGTATATACAATGGAATATTATGCAGCCATCAAAAAAAACCCACGAAATTTTGCCATTTGCAATGATGTGGATGGAACTAGAGGGCATTATGCTAAGCAAAATAAGTCAATCAGAGAAAGATAAGTATCATATGATCTCACTGTTATGAGGAATTCTTAATCTCAGGAAACAAACTGAGGGTTGCTGGAGTGGTGAGGGGTGGGAGGGATGGGGTGGCTGGGTGATAGACATTGGGGAGGGTATGGGCTATGGTGAGTGCTGTGAATTGTGTAAGACTGATGAATCACAGACCTGTACCTCTGAAACAAACAATACATTATATATTTTAAAAAGAAGAAGGAGGAGGAGGAGGAGGAGGAGGACGAGAAGAAGAAGAAGAAGAAGAAGAAGAAGAAGAAGAAGAAGAAGAAGAAGAAGAAGGAGGAGGAGGAGGAGGAGGAGGAGGAGGAGGAGGAGGAGGAGGAGGAGGAGGAGAAGGAGAAGGAAGGAGAAGGAGAAGGAGAAGAAGATAGTAGGCAGGGAAAAATGAAGGGGGGGGAATCGGAGGGGGAGATGAACCATGAGTGACTATGGACTCTGGGCAACAAACTGAGGGTTTCAGAGGGGAGGGGGCTGGGGGGATGGGTTAGCCTGGTGATGGGTATTATTGAATGGAGCACTGGGTATTATACACAAACAATGAATCATGGAACACTACACCAAAAACTAATGATGTAATGAATGGTGACTAACATACCATAATAAAATAAAATTTTAAAAACAAAAAAATAAAAAAGGAAATTATTAGCAACAACTATATGCCAATAAATTAAGCAGCCTGGAAAAAATGGATGCATTCCTGGAAACCTATAAATTACCAAGACTGAAACATGAAGAAATTGACAATCTGAATAGACCAATAACCAGTAACAAAATTGAAAGAGTAATCAAAAACCTCCCAAAAAGCAAGAGTCCAAGGCCTGATGGATTCCCAGGGGAATTCTACCAAACATTCAAAGAAGAAATAATGCCTATTCTCCTGAAGCTGTTTCAAAAAATAGAAACAGAAGGAAAACTTCCAAACCCGTCCTATGAGGCCAGCATTACCTTGATGCCAAAACCCGGGAAAGACCCTGTCAAAAAGGAGAATTACAGACCAATATCCCTGATGAATATGGATTCCAAAATTCTCAACAAGATCCTAGCCAATAGGATCCAACAGTACATTAAAAGGATTATTCACCACGACCAGGTGGGATTTATTCCTGGGATGCAAGTGGGTTCAACATTTGCAAATCAATCAATGTGATAGAACACATTAATAAGAGAAGAGACAAGAACCAAATGGTCCTCTCAACTGATGCAGAAAAAGCATTTGACAAAATACAGTATCCTTTCCTGATTAAAACTCTTCAGAGTGTAGGGATAGAGGGAACATTCCTCAATTTCATAAAAACCATCTATGAAAAGCCCACAGCACATATCATTTTCAATGGGGAAAAGCTGAGAGCTTTTCCCTTAAGCTCAGGAACACAACAAGGATGCCCACTCTTGCCACTATTGTTCCAACATAGTACTAGAAGTCCTAGCATCAGCAATCAGACAACAAAAAGAAATAAAAGATATTCAAATTGGCAATGAAGAAGTCACATTCTCTCTCTTCACAGATGACATGATACTTTATGTGGAAAACCCAAAAGACTCCACCCCAAAATTACCAGAACTCATACAACAATTCAGTAATGTGGCAGGATACAAAATCAATGCACAGAAATCAGTTTCTTTTCTATACACTAACAATGTAATGGTAGGAAGAGGAATTAGGGAATCGATTCCATTTACAATAGCACCAAAAGCCATAAGATACCTTGGAATAAACCTAACCGAAGAGGTAAAGGGTCTGTACTCTAGAAACTACACAACACTTATGAAAGAAATTGAAGAAGACACAAAAAGATGGAAAAACATTCCATGCTCATGGATTGGAAAAATAAACATTGTTAAAACGTCTATGCTGCCCAGAGCAATCTATACTTTCAACACCATCCCATTCAAAATACCAATGGAATTTTTCAAAGAGCTGGAACAAACAATCCTAAAATTTGTATGGAACCAGAAAAGACCCCAAATCGCCAGGAAATGTTGAAAAAGAAAAACAAAGCAGGAAGCATCACATTGCTGATTTCAAGCTATATTACAAAGCTGTGATCACCAAGACAGCATGGTAATGTCACAAAAATAGACACATTGATCAATGGAACAGAATAGAGAGCCCAGATGTGGACCCTAAACTCTATGGTCAACTCATTTTCAACAAAGCAGGAAAAAATATCCAATGGAGAAAAGACAGTCTTTTCAATAAATGGTGCTGGGAAAATTGGACAGCTATATACAGAAGAATGAAACTCTTACACCATATACAAATATAAACTCAAAATGGATGAAAGACCTCACTGTAAGACAGGAATCCATCAAAATCCTAGAGGAGAACATAAGCAGTAACCTCTTCAACATCGGCCACAGCAACTTCTTTCAAGATACATCTCCAAAGGCAAGTGAAACAAAAGCAAAAATGAACTTTTGGGACTTCATCAAGATAAAAAGCGTCTGCACAGCAAAGGAAACAGTCAACAAAACAAAGAGGCAACCCATGAAATGGGAGAAAATATTTGCAAATGACACTACAGATAAAGGGCTGGTATCCAAGATCTATAAAGAACTTCTCAAACTCAACACTCAAAAAACAAATAAGTCAAAAAAATGGGCAAAAGACATGAACAAACACTTCTCCAAAGAAGACATATGAATGGCTAACAGACATATGAAAAAATGTTCATCATCATTAGCCATCAGGGAAATTCAAATCAAAACCACATTGAGATGCCACCTTACACCAGTTAGAATGGCAAAAATTAACAAGGCAGGAAACAACAAATGTTAGGTTGTGGAGAGAGGGGAACCCTCTTACACTGTTGGTGGGAATGCAAATTGGTACAGCCGCTTTGGAAAATAGTATGGAGGTTCCTCAAAAAGTTAAAAATAGAGCTACACTATGACCCAGCAATTGCACTACTGGGTATTTACCCCAAAGATACAGGAAAGTTTTTCCTACAACAATGTAACTTAGTCACTACTTTTTACCTCCATTCCTCCTGCTGAGGGTGAGGAAGTTTCATTTATCTCAATGACAGGGTAAACTCGGTCATTTCAGATTGAAGCTGAAGTTTTCCCTGGGGAGCTTCTAAAACCAGTGGCCAAGGGGGTGGGGGGTTGGCACACCCGGCATCAAGGGATCAACAGGAGCCCTCTAGACCATGGTCAGCATCTGCCCATTCTGGTGTCTTCGGAGCTACACATCCCCGCCTGGTTCTCGGCTGTTGCCATGTTCCCAGCAGGCGTGGGTTGACAGTCCACATGCTCTTTGTCCTCCCCACTGAGGACACCATCAAATCTGCATATATCTCAGGAGACCTGGAAGGACACCTTAGAACCCTTCCATGTGTCTACCTGACTGCTGAAGAGCCTCACTGGTACCCTACCTGCGGGGAGCCTGTTCTGCTCTGCTCTGCCTTGAGATTCCCAGTCTCTTCATAGGGCTTCACAGGTTTATGTAGAAACTCAAAGTCTGAGCATTGGCTGCTACTATTCTCCACATTCCTGCCACAGCAGTCTTTCCCAGGGCGAGGGGCGGGGGGTGAGGTTCGAGTGTGTGTGTGTGTGTGTGTGTGTGCCAGGCAGGGGCACACCCTCTTGATCATCTCCTACCTCAAAGTCATACTTGTCCTCAGACTCAGCATTCTCTAACCTCAGGGAGATTCCTCAGCACACCAACCCTTTCCAGGAACAAAATGCTGTTTATTAAGTACTTTGCCAACCATGGAGTTAAATTCTTTCCACATGATAATTCCTTTCGTCCTCACAACAAATCAATGCCATTGATATTTTCATTTTATAGTTGAGGAAACTGAGTCATAGAGAGATCATGTAGCCTTCCCCAGGCCCCACAGCTAATGAGTAGTGAGACTGAGTCAAGCCCAGGTATTTCCAGGCCTTGTTCATGGCCACGCCAGCTCTGCTCCCTCACGAGACACAGCCCCTCAGGCAAAGCCCACTGTTAGCCAGCCTGGATTGGGTTTGGCTAACTGGCATGTGATTGTGGTGGGTGCTGTGTGCCCACCCAGGCCCTCCATCAGGCCAAGGCACGCAGACTTGCCCAGCCGCCCAAGAGCTGGCTGGCAGCTCCCACCCATGTTCACACCCTTCCCAAAATTGGCAACGGTGGTAATATCAAGCCCAGGCCCTATGCTTTTACCCAGGACCGCCCAAAGCCCCCATGGGACTGGCTGAGGACTTTGTGGACAATGTGGAAGACCAATCACCCCCCTGCGCACCCTAATCCCCCAGAGGCTGTACCTAAGAGCACATCTCCAGCTCAGGGCCCATGTCCCAGGTGCCCCCCAAAGACAGTGATCCTGCAAGCAGATGATCCCTCTTTGAGGGTGTCTGGAGAGCAGGCCATCTGCCCCAGGTGTCTGAACAGACTGGTCCTGGATCTGGGGAGAGGGCTCATCAGCTAGTTCTGCTAGGAGCCTAAGGGGCAGTCTGGACTTCTTCCTGTCCCACTCAGGGAGGCTGATGGGTGCCATGCCTCTCAGGATGTGTTCTGCAGACTCTACTCCCCACACCTTGGACAGCAGGCAGCAGTTAAATCACCTGACCTTAAATCTGGAATGAATCCCCAAGGATGGCCGGCTCACAGCCCATGAGGGAGGAATGTGGAGGAGGTCAAGAGGCCTCCCCTAAACACCGCTGGGGCAGGGACAATGAGCTTGCTGGGCCCCGAGATTTATATTTGAGAGCTGAGGTTGTCACGGATGAGTGGTGTAAATTTGGGCAATGGCCCACCCTCCCTCATCGCCACCCTTTCACTAGGGATGAGGGTTGTGAAAGTGACATGTGCTCTGGGAGGCTCCCTGCAAGGGCAGGGGGCATTCCAGGTCATTCTCCTCCCTCCTCCCTCCTCCCCCTACCCCTCAATTAGGCCTCAATTAGGAGGGGAAAAAAAACAGAAACAAGTGATCTGTCCCAGGGACTCAGGTCCAGACAGTCATAGATAAGCTGAGAAACATGACCCCCAGCAGCCCTGTAGGACTCCTAAGTAAAGTCTGCACCACACGATGGAAAATATTATTCAGCTGAGACTTTAAATAGCTGCTGCATCTGGGGCTGGAAGGTGGCCTGCAGAGGCGGCCAGGGCAGCCAGCCCCCAAATGTGGGGGCCTGAGAAGGTTGCTGAATCACTCCACAGTCTCCTGGCATCACAGGGTCCTAGGACCCCCGCTCAGGAGCAACTGGCTTTGCTCAGGGCTTCCCAAGAAGGCACAGCCGTGCCCACCTCTCATGCATGCTCAGCAATGGTCGGGTTACAAACAAGCTTTATTCATGCCGCCTCGCTAACCTGAAAGTCAGGGTGCATCGCAGTAACTCGGAATGCTGTTAGACCACAGATTGCCAGGTTTCACCCCAGTTCCCTGACTCAGTGGGTCTGGGTGGGGCCTGAGAATTCCCATTTCTCACAGGTTCCTAGGACATCCTGCTTCTTGTGCCAAGGCCCTGCACTTGGGAGCCACTGCTCAAGGCCAGTGGTTCTCAGCCTTGGCTTTATGATAGAACTGGCCGGGGAGATTTAACAATCCCATTGGGGTGGAGGGCAAACCCTAGATGAATCAAACCTGATTTTATGGGGGTGGGACCCGGGCATCCGTATTTTTTAAAGCTCCACAGATGATTCTAAAGTGCAGCCAAAGTTGACACCCACTGCTCCAGGGAGTGGAGATGGCATGTTGGAGAAAACCAGGGCACAGTACCAGGCAGTGTAACATGGTGACTGGTGGGGAGGTAGAGACAATGGTCCTCACCAACATTTCCAGAAGCCACTGAATCCCAACTAGAAGTAACACCACTGAGATCCAGAAGGTTCCTGGGCAAAGCCTGACGGCAGGGGGCTGCTAAAGCAGACCACGTTTGTATTCTTTACTCCTTACAGTGGGGCCTGGGAACCAGCAGCAGCATTAGGAGCCTTGAGAAATGCAGCATCTCAGAGCTATCAAATCCAAATCTGTGCTTGACCAACATCACCTGGTGATTCATGTGCACTTTAAAGTTTGAGAAGCACTGATCTGTGGTGGGACCTCAGTCGGGGCGGGGAGGCAAAACCTGCTTAAATGCAAGGTTATTTCCAGGGGCCATATCATCAGCTCCCCAAATCCAGAGAGCCCTGGAAAGCTGGGGTGCTCCTGTTTTATACACAAATCACCTGGCGAGCTATGTGTTTTATACATAAAATCACCCAAGGAAACCCCCAACCTTCCCTCTCTCCATCCAATGACCTGGCTGAACCCTCAAACCTGAGACCATCATGTCCGCCATGCCTGGATGGAGTTACAGCCTGGTCCTAGCACAGAGGTCTTGAGCATGGCCAATACACTAGAATGACCCAGGTGGCTTTTAAAATCTCTTGACTGCCCAAGGGCAAACCCAGACCAATTACATCAGAAGTTCTGGGGTAGTGTCCAGGTGTCAGGACTTTAAAACTCCCTGGGGAATTCTGGTTGGAACCAGGAAGAGCCCTATAGTAATATTCCGTATTCTCTCTTCTGACCTCCCTCCCACAGCCTTTGGTTCCCTGCCTGTCCGTCCTTCACCTCTGCCATGAAGCTGGACACTGGATTCTCCTGTTGGAAAGATACCGTGAAGCTTCCTGTCAGAGTGGGAATGGTACTCTGCACACAAAGCAAATTTGGCTATCTTTGCTGAGCTTGCAAAACTGTGAGCAGGCTACAACCCTCTGATTGTTTTAGTTTTATCTAATTTTTCAGCAAAACACACATAAGTTCAAGCAGCCACTGCTGTCAGAGCATGGCTGGGACACCAGGAGAAGCCACCAGGCCAGCAACGCCAAGAAGACCAAGGCCAGAACAAATTCCCGCATGCATGCAAGCATCCTGGTTGTCAGTGCAAGAACTCACTTTTATGTTGCATCCTGCATTCTTCTAGAAGTCACTAAGAACAAAGGTTTGAAGGGAACTGTTCCATTTCAATGCATATCCTATTCAAATGTTCTTGGATCTTGCCAACAATTTTGTGCAGTGAGCTAGACCATATTATGATTTCCATCTGTTGTGAGCTGAATGCTGACCTCAGTCCTATTTCTAGCTCCTAACCCTGCAACCTGTGGAGATGTCCTTATGTGGCAAATGGTGCAATTCAATTAGGGATACTGAGAGCAATCTCCTAATCTGGATTACGCTGGTGGGTTCTACATGCAATCATATGTATCTTTATAAGAGAGAAGGCAATGTTAAGATGGGGGCAGATATTGGAGTGATAAGGCCCAAAGTCAAGGACACCAACCGCCATCAGAAGCTAGAAGAGGCAAAGAGCATGTTGGAGGTCTTTGGAGAGAGTGTGGTCTTGCCAGTTCCTTAGCCCCGTGAAACTGATTTCAGACTTCTGGACCCCAGAACTGTGAGTGAATACATTTATTTTGTTTAAAGCCATCGAGTGTGTGGTAATTTGTTAGAGCAGCCGCAGAAAGCGAACACAGCCTCTTGTCTCCAAATTCATCCTGTATTCCACCAACATTCCCAGGATGCCAGCCATGGATAAAGTCCCTGGGATCCGGGAGGGAATAAGCCAGATGCAGTCCCTCCTCTGCGGAGTGCTTATCCCAGGGAGGTAGGCAGCAGTAAGCATTCTTACGAATGTGGACATCAAGCTCGGGGCCCAGGGGTCCTGACATAAAGAATGCATTTTTCTAATGCGCTCCCACGTCTTGCTGATACTGCTGGCCTGACGGCCATACGGTGAGAGCCACTGAGGTAGCGGGACCTCAGATAAGGAAGGGCTACCACTGGTGCCAGGTGGAACTCTGGGAAACTGAACGCCGTCCCCACCGCTTCGTGAGTATAAAACCCAGGGCGTGCGGTGGATGGCAGTTTCCCGGAACAGCTCTCCGGCTGTCCACATGGTTCCCAGCACACTGCTGCTTCTCCGCGGTGATTTCGTTTCCAGTCCATGGTGAACGAATGCTTTTGTAAAACACCAAATCACAGGCACGGATGTTGCAGCAATGTTGAAGTGCCATGAAAGTTTCTACATGCCCGTCTTGTCGCCAACTGGTACCAAGAGCTCATGGCCTGGCACCAGCCCCTGGGCCACTTTGAGCAGTCCCACCCAATAGTCTCTATGTCCCCAAGAGGTCTTCACACATCCACCCTGAACACAGCCCAGCACCTGGCACTAGCCAGGCGCCAGGGAGGTGCCAAGTGAATATTTTCTCCAGGACTGCTCTCTGAAAGGAAGTGTGAACCTGCTGGAAAAGGACAAAGGAAAGTTGTAGCCTCGTGTCCACTCACATAAAGGCCAGGGGTGGAGGGCAGGGCCAACCCCACCCTTCTGTCCCTAAGCCCAGGCCTTGGGGCATTGTCCCCCATGGCTAGGACAGATGCTTCTGGAGACAGCAGCAGGCACTGGGGCTCAAGAGAGGAGCCCTGACAAGACCCACCTGAGGGGAGCTAAAACCTCATCTCTAACACCACATCCCCAAGCTGTGCCTACGTCCCAGAGCAGAGTCAGGCCTGCCTGGCCAGGAGCTGTGATCCCCGAAGGCCCCCCAAATCTGCCTGGGACCCAGGAATGCTCCTCTTCTGGACTTCTCCCACCTGCTCCCTCTCTGGGCCACCTTGGGGCACTCATCGATCCCTCACCTTCAGGGAAGTCTGAGGCCCCAGTCCTGGCATCTTTGGCAATGACAGGTGAGCCACAGTCCCTGGGAAAAGCACAGGAGCCAGGACTGCGGTGGAGACGTCACAGGAGCCGGGCTGAGCACCTTGCGGGGAGACCCTTGAGGCCATTTACCCCTCACTGACCACTGCTCCGGGGGGCGGGGCTGTGTCTGGAAGCTGGAGCCATGGGGAATGCACTGAGCAGGAAGAAACAGAAAGCAGAGTCAGCCGAGGCCAGCAGAAGGATGATTGCTCCTCCAGGGAAGGAAGGGAGCCTTGTCTATTTTGCTTTGATCTTCACTGAACATATGTCTAAACAATAAATCACTTCCTGACTTTAACTGGCCTGGACAACACTGTGATTTTCACTTGGGCCTTTCCCTGGCACTCAGCATTTCTCCAGTATTCTCTGAATCCCAACTTAAATGCTAAGCATGGAGGGGTTATAAACCAAAATAGGTCCCACTCTCAAGGCACTTAGGGTCCTGCGGGTTGTATCAGTTAGCTACCACTGCATAATGAATAGCCCCAAGCTCAGTGACTTACAAACCACAACGATTTGGCTTAAAAATACTCATGATGCTGTGGGTGAGGAATTCAGGCAGGGCTCTGTGGGGACAGCTCACCCCTGCTCCCTCTGGTGTCAGCGGGAGCAGCTGGCCTGGGGCTGGTCGGGTTCACTTGTGTCTGAGCCCTTAGCTGGAATAGCTCACATCTGGGCCTGGGTTCTCCTTTCTGTGGCCTCTCTTTTGACATTAGTGTCTCATCCTCCAGGGCCTTTCTCTCCAGCTAAATAATGTAGACTTCTTCCCATGCGGCTGGATTCCAAGAGAGCAGAAGCAGAAATTAAAAAAATAAAATAAAAAATGACTGAGGCCGGGTCCCATCTCCAGACGTTCTGCTTTACTTGGTATGGAGTGCAGCCCAGGCATCGGGCATTTCAGTCTCTCCAGGTGCTTCTGTGCTGAGCGGCCAAAGCTGAGGACCCTGGCTCTGGCCCCTCATACTTCAAGTGTGGTTCATGCACCAGCAGCAAAGGCTGCTGGGAGTTTGTTGGAAATGCAGAATCTCAAGCCCCTCACAGCAAGTACTTTGGTGTGAGTGGAACCAGGACTACCGCTAAATGTGGCAAATTCAGCCAGAAGGAGCCACACTGGAGCTGTGGCTTGTGTACTTCTCTTTACCACTGGTGTTCTGGACGAGGCATCTTCAGGTGACCCTGTGGAAAGGTGTTCCTGATATAACAGCAGGCCATTGGGAGAAATAAAAATGGGGGCCCACTCATTGGAACTTCAGGGAGATGAGAGGACAGAGGAAGGCAGATCATTTGTGCTGGGAGCAGGTAACGCAGGTGGCAGGGAGATCTGAGGCGCTTCTAGCTGCCTATTGGTGTCAGATCAGTACCTTTATTTCTGTGAAGCAGACACGGTGTGCTCCCTCTACTTCTGCCCCAGGCAGCTGGGGATTTCTGCAGAAAAGACACCCTTGCAGATGGGAGCCTGCTGGATGCTTCCTTCACCTTCACTCCAATCTGATAAACCCCAGTGTCCAGTCCTGGCTGTCTCTGCTGCACGCCCATGCTCCCCATGCAGCCCCTGCCTCAGCCCAGCCCCTCAACATTTCTCTCGTGCTCATGTGAGAGTCCCCTCCCATCTCTCTGTCTCAGCTCCTTCAACCCAGCTTGCAAGCCCTGGACAATGTCACCCCATCACGACTCCAAACCAGCAGCAGAATGAAGTTCAGCCTCCTTGGGGTGGCACTCAAGTCCTGCCATAACCTCTTCTGCCTCCTCCCCAGTCTAACTCCCACGGGCCCCCTCCTCCCACAGGTGCTTTCGTTCCCTCAACAGGTTGTAGTGCTGGAGGATCTGTGGCCTCATTCTAGGATCATTCCCTCTGCGGGCTGAGCCTTCCCTCCTCCTCCATCTGGCTAATCCCAGGGTCACCCAGATGCTCCCTGGGAGCAGCGTGGAAAGAAGGGCGCCCCCTGGAGTTTAAACATGGTGGTGCAACATTTGTGTCCTGAGGTCCAGGTCTGGTGGCACTTGGCCCTTGAAGCCAACTCTGACAATGGGGCTTCTCAAGGAGCTCCCCCACCCAGCTTCCATCAAATCCCGTCGGTGCCTCTAGAACTACACTGTCCAGTATGAATGTCATGGGCCACATGTGACTGCTGAGCAGCTGAAATGCGGCAAGTCCCAGTTGAGATGTGCTGGTAAGGGTGAAATGCACACCGAATTTCAACGACTTTGTGCAAAAAAAGAAAGAATAAAATAGCTCATTAAAAATCTTTACATAGATTACATGTTGAGATGATAATATTTTGGATGTATTGGGTTAAATAAAATTGAAATTGATTTCACCTGCTTTTCTCTACTGTTTTTAATGTGGCTAGTAGAATACTTAGAGTTTCTTGTGTGGTTCCCTTTATTCCTGCTGGACTGCACTGGTCTGATGGGTTATTCTCCCAGAACCCCCCTGTTCTAGTTGTAACCTAAGACAAATTATTTAACTTCTCAGAAACTCAATTTCCTTCTCTATAAAATGCAGACAGTGTGATTCCTATTTTTAAGGGTGAGAAAGGAAGATCATGCACCCAGCATATTATCAGAACTCTATCAGTATCACATGTAGTTGTTATTATATAGAGAATTAACAGTTACAGTAACAGTGGTGGTCTCCAGGGTTGCATTCACTCATGACACTTAGAGTCTCACACTGTACATGACACGTGGTTGGTAGGTGCTCCATGCTCAGTGTATATGATGGGAGATGAATCACAGACTAGGGGTTGACTGACTCATTGGCAAGAGCCCTGGTTTTGGTAGATGCTCCATCAAGGTAGGCTTCCCTCCCCACCTCCTCCCTGGTGGTCTAGGTCCGCATCTACCCCCCTCTAGCATCTACCTGTCTGACTGGAGCACCTGCATCCTTCAGCATCCCCCAAAACTTTTCTCCCAACCTCCAGCAAATGCTCCTGGAGAAGTGCCACCCAGGTGGGGTTCTGGAGGGAGCTGTCTTCCCAGGAGCCATGGATCATTCTGCCTGCTTCCATTATTGTCCAAGGCGAGCAACCAAACAGCTGATTTTCTCCAGCTATTTCTGAGCCCTTTTCAGAAACATCCTTATCTCCAAATATGAACGTCTAAACTAGCAGCAAATCATTCTGGATAAATGTTAGTTTGATTCCTGGGAAAGAAAAGCCCAGGGTTTGTCTACAGAAAATGAAACACCACTGCTCTGAAACTTGAGTGGGTGTAGCAGGGATGGGCAGAAGCCCTGGAAGCCAGTGTCAGGGCCTTCTGTACTGCCGAAGCCCAGTGCCTTGGGGGTAATCCTGAACTTGCTCTGGGAACGTGTTTGGGGTCTGATTGAGTTGGACTTGAGTTTGCAACATGACACTGATGCCCAGTGAGGTCTTCTCCCACCCTGACAAAGGTCAATGGGATTCTAGGTTGGATAGTGTCCATGCATGGCCCAGGCCACTCTGAGGTCTCTACAGCCACACTTTCTGGGAAAAGTAGACCCTGCAAGCCTTTTTATGGAAGTCAGCTTCCTGGCAGAGAATAAGAGTCAGAGGCTGGAAAAGTTTGTAGACATAGCAATCAGAAAGCAGGGCATATCCCCTAAGGCCATATGCTGCCCAACCAGGGACTGAGTGAGGATTCAGAACCACAATATCTTGGGGCCATCAGGGGCCATAGCAACCATTAGCTTGATTACCTATTCTATCCATGAGAGAACTGGAGCCCAGAAATGGGGAGAAACATTCCCAAAGGTGACCTGACAGGGCTGGAGCCCACACCAGGTCTTCTGATTCCTAGACCAGTGCCCTAATGGGCTCCTTGCAAGAGAAACATCCTTGGCCCCAGCTTCTGTTTATCAACATACAGATGACAATAAATAGAGCCCCCAAATACCTCTCACACCGCCTATAATACATGGGTAAAGACTCACCGATCTGAGTAAATGTGGTCCTCGGTCAGCCTGCAAATATCTCAATGGAAGTATTAATTCTCAGTGATTCATATTTTTAGGCAGTGACTTTCTGGAAGCTGATAGCCCAACACCCAAGGGATGGTGGTGTTCACAGGGAGTGTGGTGTGGAGGGAGACGGAGGAAGAGTCATCACGGGCATGGGACGCCATCAGAGTCAGGGGGAAAAATTGGGGACAGCCCCTTGGAAGCCAGAGAATCAACAGTTGAGTCACTAAGTTGGAAGAGGAAAAGTGGCTTCCTAAATCATGGATAAAGTAATTGGCTCCAATTCTGTGTTCTTCTGTGTATCCATATCCCTAGTCTTACAACTTTGCAGTGCCTCCCACTAAGGCAAAGGGGACTTCCTGCCCCTTATTTGGGCTCAGTCACAGCCTTGCTTTGGCCAATGGGATTTGGGCAGAAGTGACAGTGTGTCTGTCCCCAGTCTCTTGTATTTCTGCCATCACTGTGAGCACAGCACCTTCTCACTGATGGCTGCTGTTCCCCCAGCCTGGCATGCAGAATGAACCCAGGTGGAACAGAACCTGAGCCATGCTGGCTGCAAGGAAACTGGGGCAGCTGGTCAGGTAGCGTGGAGCAGAGCCAGCCACCAGCAGACCCTGACAGCATAGGGCTGATGCTGGTCAGAGCCCACTGGTGCCTCACCTTCCAGAGCAATGGTGACATTTGGGGGAGAGGAAGCAGCCAATGGATGGGTAATCCAGGCAGAAGGAAGGCCATGAACAAAGGCATGGGGGTGGGAAAGGACAGTAAAGATTTAAAGAATGAAGAGCTCAGAGCATGGGGAGGAGCGATGTCTAAAAAACTTTCTTTGGTAACAGAAATGCCCTGAATCTGTGCCTACAAATGAGAGAGCCGCTAGCCACGTGGGGCCACTGAGCGCTTGAAAGGCAGCTAGTGCTGCCGAGGAATTGAATTTTTTATTTGATTAATTTTAAATAATTGCTATTTAAAGAGGCACATGTGGCTACCACCCGGACAGCACATATCTGGAAGGACGGGTACAGGTAGGGCTCAAGTAGGGTGAGGCTGGAAATCCATTTTGCTCAGTAGAGTATCTGAGCTCAAGGGGCCCAGCAATTCCATCAGCACTCACTATGGCCACGCCCTGCATGCAGCGCTCATCCCAGATTACCTTGCTGAAGCTTCCCAGCATCCTCATATGGTAGTACATGTTATTGAGCCATGTTACAGATGAGGAGACTGAGGCACAGGCATGGGAAGTGCTGGGCAGGGTCCCTTGAGGAACAGAGCTGGGCTAGAACTAAGAAAGACCCCAGTGCCTTTGCGTTCACCACCTCCCCATATCCACACTGGCCCAGACAGCTGTGTCCAGAGGCTGCAAAGTCCCTTTCTGGGGGTTTTCTTCTCTGGGGTTTGCCTCCCCAACATCCCCCAAAATACAGTGCCTGAGAAAGGGCTCACAGGCAAGAAGTTGTTTTTGTTGTTCATTTTGTTTGTTATTTTTTGCAGAGGTGGGGCAGTCAGCTCGTGGAATAGGATTGGCAGCACTGAGGGGGAAGAATGACAACCCAATGGTGCCTTATTGAGCCGGTCACTGCCGTGAGCAACGAGGTACCTCTGACTTGTCCACCCGAAACATGGAGGAGGGGTGTATCCTCCTCCAGGCTCTGTTCCTCCGCACCAGGAGAGCTGAGTGGCTCCCAGCATCCCTTGTGGAGACCCACATATAGCTGAGGGAAGATACCAGCAGATCACCCCTGACCTGAGCTCACTGTCACCCCAACAGGGGGAACAAGAAAATGGCTGATATATACTCTATGATTCTGCTTACATGAAATGTCCGGAACAGGCAGACTCGTACAATCAGAAAGCAGATTAGTGTTTGCCAGGCACTGGGGAAGGGGAGTGAGCGTTAATGGGTAAGGGATCCTCCACGGGCTGAGGGCAATGTTCTGGAACTAGACAGTGGTGATGGTTGGGTGGTGAATTTCATGTTTTATGAATCTTACCTCAATTTTTAAAATTTGGAATATGGTGACAGAAAAAAAGTGTGACACATGGCCTGGTCTGCCTTCATCTGAGGGCCCCACCCTGGGGCAGGCCCTATTTGCTACCCCAGCTACAACACACCCCCGCTCAGCCCTGCTTTCCATTTTCCACTTGGTATGACCCAGCTCTGCTCTGCCCGCAGAGGCCCAGCATCACCAAACATCAACGTCACTTTCAGCCTGGCCCCCTACAGGGGGCTGCATCTAGCAAAGGGGACAGTGGGATGGGGGGGTTGGGGAGGGACAACTCAGAGAAAGGAGAATCACACGACAAGCCATAGAGCACTTCTCCAACTGCCAGAATCCCGCCCCTCCATCCTGAAAGAAATCACATGCACCAAAATACTTGTATTTAGACAGGAAAAGATTTCACAGTATTTGACAAGGTCATATGACGTCATTTCAGTGAAGCGGTTCCAGAAATGACAAAATAAAATCATCCAGGGAGGTTGGCTTCTCCCTGGAGATGTTGGGGAACTTAACATTTGCAATGGGAGGAGAGGGGGCTAGGAGGTATGACTCCAGACACCAGGCTCTGCCTGCATGGGGTGGCTTTGGTGACATTGTTCCCTCATTTGTCTTGTCATCTTAACAAACAGAGACCATGTGTCACGTCTAAATATAGCCAGGAGGCTATTACACAGAACTATTCAACAGGAATGCAGAAAGCTGCAGCTCATCACAGTTGAGTCTGGCTTGATTTCACAATCAAATGAAGAGCCTTTTTCACGTCCATGAGTCCTGGACCATTAGTACCAGCAGCTCTGCGAGAGAGGAAAAAGCTCACCCCACACTCAATTTTCCACAGCAGTCTTCCCATAGGTCTTTCTGGTAAAAAGAAGGCAAAGCCCACACATAAGCTAAACCATTTCAAGGAAAACCGTGGACCCTAAGCCAGTCACTGATTTGGCTTAAGAAATAAGGAAAGTCCATGATTACAAGTCTTTGCCTGCTCTCTAGTGTGCTGGATTTCTTTCCTGATGTAGAATTAGTTTTTGATCTACAAAAGTACATCAGAGAGACCGAGGTCTGAGCCCTGGCTTTGCCACGTGCTACCTGTGTGTGACTGAACAAGTGACTTCTCTCTGTGCCTCAGTTTCTCTTCTGAGAAATAGTGATAATACTAGCAGCTTTCTCAAAGGGCAATAAGAAGATTAAATGAAATCTTTCAGCATCCAACAATTATTAATTGAGCACCTACTATGTTCCAGACACTATTCTAGTTGCTTAGGACATGCCAGTGAAGAAAACAAAGACCCTTGCCCTCATGGAGCTCATGTTCAAGTGTGGCTAGATTAACAATAAACAGTAAACTTAATAAACAAGTAAATTATATAGTATTTTAGAGGTGATAATTGCTACCTAAAAGGGAATGTAGAGAAGGTAAGGGAGAAAGGAAATGGCCACATACCCTTCACTGCTCTTCCCAGGGAGAAGTGTGATCTAATTCCCACCTCCTTGTATCAGAGCTTCCCTTAGTGACCTGTTGACCAAGAGAACGTGGCAGAGAGTGATGTTCTTGGGGATTCCATGGAAAGGCAAGATCAGAAGAAGCGTTGCAACTTCCTTCTGGATCTCTTGGAACATTCTTTCTGGGAGCCCCAATCTACACACTGGTGCTGTGTAAGTGCTCTGGTCAACCATCCAGCTGAGCCCAGCTTTCCAGCCATCCCACCAAGCCCCCAGACAAGGGATGAAGCCATCTGGAGCCTCCAGACCAGCCCATCTGCCCCCTGACAACAACCAAATGACCTGAACTGATGTGTGTGGTGCAGAAGAATTGGTCAGTGGATTCTGGCCTGAATTTCTGACCCACAAAATCATGAGATATAATAAAACTGATCTTTAAATTTTATAAAACTTAATTTAGTGGTTTTGAGCCACTAAGTTTTGGGATGATTTGTTACATAGCAAGAGAACAGGATGGTAAGTGGGGCTGGGGTATAATTCATATAAAAATGCTAGGCCAGCGGCCACAAAATGGCATCAGATATTAGTATCACTATTAGTATTTTTCACTAGCCTTCCCTCCTTTCAACAGGAATTACTTCAAAGCTGGGGCTTTCTGTTAGGCACCATTCAAATGATGTTTGTGTTTTCATGCATGGGACACAGATTCTGTTTCTCCTCTTGGAGATGATGTCCCAAGGAGTAAATAGGCAGAGACAGGCTCAGGCTTCAGAACTCAAGGATGGTAGGATAGGGAATAGCTCCATAAGGCATGAAGGCATTTATGGGCAGACACTGACTTCCATACTTGAACTTCATCCCCATCCCACCCACCCCTCCCACACACACTTTCTCACACTCAAAAATTTTCAAACTGCATTTTGAGGGACAGAGAGGTTTTCCTTGTAATAACAGTATTGTACAACTCTTAGGAAAACCATTTCAGTTGTGTGTCTCATTAATCCACACAAAGTTCTTGTGAGGCCACTATGAAGAAACCCTTGGTCATACATATCCAAAAGCATGCACTCTCTCTCTCTGTGCTCTGTTTTGCTCAGTTCCAAATATTAAAGAAGGAAAACAGCCTCCCAGTGCAGAATGGCTACAGCTTTTCCACCTACAAAGTCTGGAATTTTCTTGGGAAAAAATGAAAGGATATTACTGTATTGATTAATCAAGCATTTACTTCCAAGGAAGCAAAACCTTAGTAAATGATTCATGCAGTTAAAAAACAGAGAGGAAAAACACCTCACTCTAAAAAGTAAGTGAACTCAGATAGGCATTCTAATAAAAGCTTAAGGACCATAGGATGACAAGAGTTATTTGGAGATGCAGATGGAATATAAATGAAGAAAATGGTGAAAGATGTAATTTAAAATACCAAGTGCAAGCCGGGGGGCGGGGGGAAGTAGGCAGAGAAATCACAGGATATGCAGCTAATTGATGATTAGCTAAATGTTTTACAATGTTGTTTTGACAAAGGGCCTTTATCCCCTGTACCAGATCAAGTGCATAGCCACATCAGTGCCCTAAGCCTGATGAGGGGCCAAGTCACATCAATAGAATCCCACAGCACTATACTGTCACCTAGTGACATATATTTGAATTGCAGGCATAGAATCAATTTATTCCACTTCTGGGGGTCCACATTTTGCAAATTCAACCCTTTATGAGAGGTTGTAGTCATCACTGGAGGAGTCAGTGAAATCAATCTGCATTTATATGCGAAAATATACAATGTTCCCAGCAAGGATTTTTAAAGATTTATCTATTTATTTATTTTAGAGAGAGCACGAGCAGGGGGAGGGGCAAAGGGAGAGAGCGTCTCAAGCAGACACCCCGCTGAGCACAGAGACTGCTTGAGCACAGGCTCCATCCCAGGACCCTGAGACCATGGCCTGAGCTGAAACCTAGAGCCTGCCGCTTAACCAACTGAGCCACCCAGGCACCCCTCCATACCCCAGCAAGATGCTTTTAAGCTACAAGGAGTGCAGTTCCTATCTCAAGGAAGCTTGGGAAAAGAAGCAGTAAATACCTAAGGAAAACAATAATAATAAATACTGAATGTCACTGGAGTTTACAGGAAGGAAATATCCATAGCAAGCAGCAGAATTCCCAGTTTACCATGATAGGAAATAGAAGTAGGAATGATTAAGGCAAGTGGAAGCCCAAGTAGTTCTTGATTCAATCTCCTCAGCTGGACTCTTACATCAATTGAGGGAGGAAGGGCGAAAAGGGGGAAGGGACCCACTGCTGTCGAAGCCTACTATGTGCTGGGATTTTGAAAGCTATTATCTCATTTACTCTTCACAGCTACTCTACAAGGAAATGTTACTGTCAAAGTATTGACAGTCATTAGAAGGTAAATATGCAGCCAAGGTTCCTGAGCATGGATTGTAATACGGGTCTGAAAGAGTTGAAATTTTCATGTCCTTTGCTCTCTGACAAGCCACACTGCTTTTATACACTGAACCTCTCCTCCAGTTCCAAAATACTATGATTTTCGAAAGAAATGCATGTGAGTTGGTGCTTTGCCAACACAGGTCACTTGTTCCTCATGGAGCAGTCCCATATGGTGAGAAGATATTCTCCTGCTCAGAGGGATGATGAGTTAGAGGTGGAACTGAAACTGGACCCTGAAGGAGCACAGCTGGCTCCCTGAGAGTTTCAGGTCATTAGCAGCTTTCTATAGCAACATGGCTAAATGTATCAGGATTCATATCTACCTCTGGAGAAACCTCCTATATTGACAAATTCTGAACCCAGTCAGATAATTTGATTCAGCAGGTTGGAGGTGGCAGCCAAGAAGCACTCCCCAAGTGGTTTGGATGCAGGTAGGCCATGGACCACCTGGTAGAAATTCTGTTCCAGATGCTTCAGATGCAGGATATGAGCATCCTTTTCCCAGCAATCTTGGTCTCTGCTTCCTTGTACACCAAATGCATCACTCACAAAGGATGGGGGTATCTGCCACTTTATAGATGCTTTCCATTACATTTTACTTTGTGTACATCAGGGTCCCTTCAGGAAACAGAAACAACCCCAGACACTTCAAACAGAGGGAATTCATTACAGGGAAGTAGTTACATGGGTGATGGAACAGCGAGAAGCCACACAAACATTAATGACAGCTAGAGGTCACTCCACCCTCAGGTTAGGAGGATAAACACAGGAAATGCTGTTGTTGAAGCTGCAGAAATCGAACCCATGACTGGTCTGAGCACTGAGTCTGAGTCAATGGAAAGAGGAGCCATCCAGCAGCAGTAGGAGCAAAGATGGGAAACCAGATGATTTTCATGTCCCCATTGAGGGACTAAGGTAGAATTCTAGGATCCAATTATTACTAATGCGTAGAGAGCATCCTTTCCAATGGGCCTCAAGCCTGGGTGAGCCTTGGAATTAGTTGGATCCCCACTGGAGATTCTGATGCAATAAGTCAAAGGCGGGGCCTGGACAGGGGTATTTTGAGGTGACTGTAGTGTACATACCGGGTTGAGAACTGATGTGTTAGACCATAAGTTCCAAAAGAGTAAGGATATACTTACCATTACAACTTCAGTAACACCACAGTGTCTGGCCCAACAGAGAAGCTTAATACATATGCGTTGAATGAACAGCAATGACCCAGAGCCCTTGGTGAACCAGGTAAACCAGATGGATCCCACCTCAGAGCAGAGGAACATGTAGAGAGTTCATAGTTAGGAATAAGTCATTGCTAAAGAGATAAACATGGCTACCAAGGCTAAACCCAAGCAAAATATCTTTCAGCCTGAAATGAATCAAATACCAAGAGAGTAGCAGGTTCCCAAAAGGAAGTAACTGATAGAGGTCAGCTATCTATCCACAGTTCATGTAGAGCTGCCATCCTCTGGGTTCATAATGGCACCAGCAATGACTGTTGAAGATTGTGCTCTGGTTTCATTTCAGCCCTTTCCCTAAAATGCAGAGTGCCTGCATTTCTCCTTCCATTTTGCCTCCCAGCATCTAGGTATTGTATGTAGCAGGCAAGGATCAAAGTACTTTCCACTGTGGTCCAGCTAATCAGTGGCACTGTTGGAGCTCTCCCCCCCTCCCCAATGAGTTGGAGGAAATGGCAGATACCCCTATCCTACCTGGATACAGAAGAATAGCACTTGCACTGCTAGTTGCTGCCTGTGGAATCTGAAATAAGCCACTGGTGCCATTTGCCTCCCATTTTTCCATTCCTTTGTGTCTTTTTCCATTTCTCTCTCCATTTCATTCTTTCTACACCCCTCTTCCCTCTTGTCACAGACCTCTCCTTCCTCTCCCCCCACCTTCTTGGTTCTTCATGCCCTAGGACCTCACCTCCACTTTGAGCAAAGCCTTCCTCAGTCCACGCTTCTATTTGCTCCAGAATGAATAGGACTAAGTGCAGACATGTCCTTGAACATCTCATCAGGGAGGAGGGATGTACATGGCTTTATAGAAGAAAGGAGAATGGGTTGCCTTGATTACTCCCCTGAGAAACTTTAGAACTTGGGACATTTCAAGTGGCATGAAAGAGCTGCAAGCAAGGTCACTGGCAGCTATTTCAGTCCAGCTGGGCTGTAACCAGCTCTTCTGTCCCCATCGCAGGAAGCTCCCATCAGAGAGCTTTGGCTGCTTCCCTGCATTGCAAGCACGAGGGCTGATGTGTCTCCCAGGCACCAGGGGACGAAGGGTACACGCAGCTGGTTGCCCCGCAGCTTTCAAGATGCTGAAATTGGCCACGGTGGCTCCTGATGTGAATGACCTACAAACAAAACCAGCATGCCCTAATGCGGTACAAATTCCCAAACGTGTTTGAACCTCAAAATAACCTAGGGAACATGTAAGAAACATTTAGATGCCAGGACCCACCCCAGACATATTGAATTAGACTATCCAGGGGTGGAGTCCAGGCAGCCAGGCCAATACCCTTCTGCTAATCTCTAAGAACCACTGCCCTGAAGGAACTTTGCATCTAGAAATCGCAGGGCGTTGAAACCTAACTCCCAGAGAGGTCCCTGGCCAATGCCTTCCAACTCCATTCACATCTGCTACATATATTTGTGTGTGTGTGAGGTGTATAGTTTTTTGGCCTAGTGTGCACATTTCTAAGTAAGCAAAACAAACCCACCATGACAAAGTGCCAATCCCTCTCTACCTTATGGGCTTGGACTTTTCTCCAAGCCCAATTCAAGCAATGAGGTACATTTTTGTGACTTCTCTCCCCCTTCCTTGTTGTCCTTGATGGTTGCTCTAACCTGGTTTTAGGTGAGCAAGCATGCTGTGGAGACAGCATCGTGAGGTTTTTTTCCTGGCCTCACCCCACAGGGGTGGCTGGCTCGGTGTATGGCCATTGGGGCCCAATCCTTCTCACCTGCTCCATCACCAAGAATGGCAGGATGTCCTGAAGCTAAGGGTTCAACTTCCCATCTGCCCCCTAAGGACATGCCACCCACCTCCTATGGCCCAGGGCAACACAAACAGAGCAGATATACTGCTTTGGGGAAAAGCTTTCACCCTCATTAAGGAGGGCTTTAGACCCGAACCCAGTGGCTTTGGAGCGTTTTTAAGCAGCAGAATCATGTTTATAAGTTTCTTAATTGGGAATCCCACACCCTAAACAGATAATGAAGAGCTGCCCTCAATGCCAGAGGCCTTCCTATGGCCTCTCCTCCTTCCACACACACAGCAGCCCCTGTGCTTTGCCTGGAAGCCTTGTTTCGGCTTCCATGACACCCAGTTCAAACCACTGTCCTGAACTTTGCCACCCTTCTCTCTCATTCAGTGGCTTTTTTGGGGCTTGGGGATATGTCTGAAGGCAGCATAATGGAGGATCATGGCCATTTGCCAGAAGAGATCAAACAAACCATGTCCCCTATTTAAGGTTGGGGTTCTCCAGAAGTAAGGATTTTTGAGACAAGAACTTAGATAAAGATTATTTCTTTAGGGCAGTAACCCTCGGAGTGAGACAGGAGAAGAAGAAAGGTCAATTATAGGGCATATACTGAGGTTGCTGCTGGGCAAGGGGGTGTTCAATCCCAGTGAGAATCATACACAGTGTCCCCCAGAATCATCTGCCTGAAAGGAGACAGCTGGGCATTTACCCACTGGCTTTGGACCCTCCAGGGTGAAATTTACCCTAGGGGCATTAACTACCCACATACACACAGGTGCACACTACACTCACATATGTACATACACAAGCACATGCATCTGGGATGCACGCATACCCTTGAAGCTTGGAAGGGCTATCCCCCACGGCAGCGGCTGAAATCAGACACGAGCTTTTATGAACTCCTTCATGTCCTTGGGGATGCTATGGGGCTCTCTTTTGAGGAAAAGCTGTCCCCCTTAAAATCACATACGTGGTTATCAAAAACTCCATGGAGGGCGCCTGGGTGGTTCAGTCATTGTCTGCCTTCGGCTCAGGTCATGATCCCAGGGGCCTGGGATCGAGTCCCACATCGGGCTCCCTGCTCGGCAGGAAGCCTGCTTCCCCCTCTCCCACTTCCCCTGCTTGTGTTCCCTCTCTCACTGTGTCTCTCTCTGTCAAATAAATAAATAAAATCTTTAGTCAAAAAAAACTCCATGGAAAGAGGAGATAAGACTCCTTCAGCATTTTCTTCATGCAAAGAAACCCATCCTGTGGGCTCACTTTTGAAATCAGAAGAGGCAAGTTCCTGTACTCATTCCAGCCTCTCTAAGCCCTGACTCACACATCAACACTGATGATTCCCCTCCTTCAGCTCCTCCAGGCTCCAGGATCCAGGGCTGGACCGTCCAGGACCCCTGATGGGCTATCAGCAGGATGAGTCGCAGGCCCTCGCTGTCCTCCGGGATGTAGCACAGCTCATCGACAGTGAGATGTCCAGCTTGAGCACAACCCAGCAGCAGAAGCTGGGCTGTGCCTCATCTTGAAGATTTGTGAGCTCAGGTTAGTGTGATCAGGCTAAGGCAAAGATGGCTTTTCCAGCAGGAACTCTTAGACTCACTTCCCATAAATTGTTCTACTTGGTTTGAAGAAAGTAAAACTTTTTTCCCCGATTACCAATGCCCTCAAATGAGATTTAACTTTTCAAAGCTGGTCTGAACAGGGGCTTGGGGAACACCCACCATAGGGTAATGGTAGGGCAAACCAACAGAATACAAAACTATGTGTGCAGCGTGATACCAATTCTGCTTAAAAAAGAGAGGGGGGCGGCACCTGGGTGGCGCAGTTGGTTAAGCGTCTGACTCTTCATTTCGGCTCAGGTCGTGATCTCAGGGTTGTGAGATCGAGCCTCGCTTTGGGCTCTACACTCAACATAGAGTCTGCTTCAGCTTCCCTCTGCCTCTTCCTCTGCCCTTCCCGCTCATGTACGGTCTCTCTCAAATTAATTAATTAATTTTAAAAAGGAGAGAGAGAGAAAGAGAATCACAAGATTCATTTAGTCAAGAGTCAATGCTCGACTCAGACCAATGGTTCTCAAAATATGCTTCCTAGACCAGCAACAGCACCACCACCTAGGGAACCTGTTAGAAATGCAAATTTTCCTCCCACCCAGGATTTACTGAATCAGAAGTTATGGGGTCAGAGCCTAGCAGTTTAGGCTGATTGTGAGCCTTGCTGAAATTTGAGGGCCACCGACAGGCTAATGAACAAGGCAGCCATTGCTCACTATGCTAGGAGCTGGGACAAGGCAGAGCTGCTGTCCTCTGGGAACTGTGGTGTGGCAGGGAGGGGGAGGCAAGTGCTTGGGGGGGAGAACAGCCATATGGGCAACCCACACAAAAGTAAGGGATCACAGGAAGGGGATGCTAGAAGCATTCACAGAAAGGAAAATCAAAGGAAGGTGGAAATGAAAGAGAAAAAAGGCAGACTAACAGAGAGAAAAATCAAAAGAGAACAGAAAAAAAAAAGAAAGGAAAGGAAGAAAGAAGTCCTGGTGGGGCTGGCTGGGAGCCCAGCTCCTTAAAGTCCATGGTGGTTCACCAGCTCGTTCCTGGAGTCTAGGCTGCTCTCAATAAAGGCCAAGGCTTGTGGGAAGGTGCTAATTCGCAAGGCTGAGTTACCAGGCAAGCACCTGCTCAGGGCGGGAAGCTGGAACCTTTTGCATTCTTTGAAAGCTCCAGACAAATGGGAAGTTTAAAATCCAAACAGTTAAAAAAATAATAAAATAAAATCCAAACATTTCAGGTCAAGTCCTCTGCCAGTACGAGGTAGCAAACAGCCTCTCTCTTCCCCTGCACTGGTAGTAGAGAGGATTCGATGCCCCGGATGCTACAGAGGTTTTGATTGCTATGAATAAGAGCAAAGCTGTAAGTCAAATATGGGGGTTTTCCTAGGCAGACATCAATTAAAAACATTATGGACTTCTCCTGTGTCCCATCCAATGACACATTTTATTTATGCTCATATATGGTGTTGTTTTTTAATCCTCTATACCAAGTTCCCTTCTGTGTCCCCACTTGGCAGTGCATTAGTTACCATAGAAATGGTGAGGCCACAGTGGGATGGGGGTAGCTTAACTGACTAACACAGAAAATCATTTTTTTTAAGATTTTATTTATTTATTTGAGAGAGATAGTGAGAGAGAGAAAGAGCACAAGAGGGGGGAGCGGGAGAGGGAGAAGCAGACTCCCTGCCGAGCAGGGAGCCCAATGCGGGACTCGATCCTGGGACTCCAGGATCATGACCTGAGCCGAAGGCAGTCGCTTAACCAACTGAGCCACCCAGGCGCCCAGAAAATCATTTTGTGCAATGGTTGGATATTATGTCTATCTATTTGTATTAATATTTATTTAATAATTATACACACATTCATATCTTATATATTGCATTACAATAATTATAAGTATATAAATATATATAATTATGAAATCCAGGACTTTAGGGAATCTCTGATAACTTAAGGAACTTTCCAAAGGAAAAAGCACATATACTGCAAGTTAAAATGCTAGGAATGTGGTTACCAGCCCAGCACACTGCCTGGCCACACATTATAATTTGGGGAAGGGACCAGCAGACCAGAATGGCAAGAGTGCTGGCATGGTCAATGCGAGCGCTGGATTCCTGCCCCAGGCATATCCCAAAGTCTGCACATACCTGCCTGGTGACCCAGGGGAGGTTATGTCAATTCTCCAAGACTACGTCCTCATCACTTGAGAGAACTGAACAAAGTGGTTGCTAGAGCCCCTTTCTGTACAGATCCTAAGATTCAATGGTCTCATGTGTTTCTATGGAAGACTACCTTTTTCTTTTTAAGATTTATTTATTTATTTGAGAAAAAGCACATGCCTGCATGTGCGGGGGGGGGCGGGTAGAGGGAGAGAGAGAGAGAGAGAATCTCAAGTAGATTCCCCACTGAGCGTGGAGCTCGACGTGGAGTTCAATCTCACCACCTTGAGACCATGACCTGAGCCAAAATCAAGAATGGGACGCTTAAGCGACTGAGCCACTCAAACGCCCCAAATTCACCATCTTGTAGCAGGGGAGAATTTATTCATTCATTGATCCATTCATTTATGCATCCAATAGTCATTCATTAAGCATATTCAGCCAAGTTCTAACCCTAGGTGAATTCTGCAGAACATGGAGGTATAGAAGACTTCTGTTGAACAGTATTTATGGAATAAAGAGGACTCACAGCATGGAAACATAATGGAACATAGAGGAAACATGGTCTTAATTCTCGCTGGTCAGATCTCTTATCTCTTAGCCAGAAACACAAACCTAGAATGGGCCCCAAAACGGTCCCAGTTCCACAACTCCATTAACCAGGCACTGAGCCCCAGATGCTCCATTCCTTGTGTCCACTTCAACAGACCCACTGAGGCAATGGAAGTTATCTCCCAAAACTGTGTAAGTTGTCCTCTGCAACTCAAATATCCTTGCTTAAGAGACAGTCAGCAGGTCCTGCATGGTTATCCGGAAGTTCAGGATTAAAGAGACAAATTTAATCTAGATACTTCCCTGGGTTTCTTTGGCCCTTACCCTATCCTCTCTCAGAAATAAAAAATGAGGTCAAAATGATACTCCAGATTCAAAGGTTCTTTCCTGGCCGAAAATTTCCTTTTGTTTTCCAAGTAGGACATCCCAGGGCTTTCCCTCTGGGTGGGTTTATCCCAGGGATTTAAAAAGAGTCTCTGTAAAAACCATACACTGGCCCAACCAGATATCAATTTCCTTGCCTGCTCCCTTTGGTCTTGATAAAGATAAAGGCAGGGCAAAAGTCTCTATTCATTAAGGGAACTATTTATTAATTGTTCAGTAATAGTTCATACCAACCTGATCAACCACCGACAAGACAGGATTTATTTTCTCCATATTTCAGGTGAGGAAAATAATGCTCTTAAAGATGAAGTAACATGCGCCTTGTCACAGAGCTAGTCTGAAGCAGATAGGTCCATTTGTTTTCAGAGCACAGAGCTATGGGTACAGCAACGTATGAGCTCTCAATTGCCGCAATAACGCTCTATAAAAAGACACCCCAAAATGCAGTAGCTTAAAATAATTATTCCTATCATTAATAATTATTTTAGTATTTATTTATATCATTGTTATTGCTTCTGATTCTGTGGGCCATCTGGGTCTTTCTGACAATCTTGATCAGGCCTGCTCATGCATCTGGTTGGCTGTGGCTACTTTCAGCGAGGCTCCTGTATCTGTCATTATGGCATCAGCTGGGATGAGGGAAGATGTGACTATATTTCATGTGTAATACTCCACTAAGCTAGGTCAGGTGTGTTCTCGTGGCTATGGCAAAAAAGCAAGCCCCAACGTATATGCATTTTTTAAGCTTCTGCTATGTCACCCATTACACATGCTAACATCCCACTGGCCAAAT
Organism: Mirounga leonina; assembly: GCF_011800145.1. Lineage (NCBI taxonomy): Eukaryota > Metazoa > Chordata > Mammalia > Carnivora > Phocidae > Mirounga > Mirounga leonina. The sequence goes on from NW_023270374.1 coordinate 6,716,643, forward strand.
CAAGTCACAGCAGACCTAGGAGTTAAGGAGTGGGGCAGAACGCCCACAAAGACAGGAGTGAAAAATTGAGACCATCAGTGCAAGCAACCTATCACAGGTAGATCTCACATTTTTAGCACCCTTTCCACTCCATGGAGGAAGGGAACACTGATGCTAGGACTTTCATTCTATTTCTGTTTTCAGAGAAATATTTAACATTATGATTTTCATTTGTGAACAGCATTGAAACTAAGACTCAATTCTAAGGAAGATGAAAAATGAAAATTTCTCAGTGTGTATACAAAGATCTAGCTTTAAAAAAAGAACTATATCATCTTGAAAACAAATAATTTATTTTATTTTTTTTCTCTAGGGTAAATTCAGAATTTCCTTTGGACCAAGTTTGTCTAAAAAAGCAGCCAATATCTAAATTTGAATCCTCATAAAGTCAGATATTTATAATTTCTAAGAATCCCATCCAGCCACGGCAAATCAACTAATTCCAAAGCAACCTTCTTTTTTAACCTTCTGGAGTGAGGGTCAAATACACATTTTTCTAGGGAAGAGAAGAAAGGAGTTAAACCACAAAGCCTGGGTTACTTCACCTGGGTTACCTGATTAAAACCAAAGATCCCAAATGGCTAGACCAGTCGTGACTTTATGACACTCACATGCTTCAATGGCACCCTGCCCTCCCAATACCAAACATCTTAATGTTTTGAGTGTTTTATAGACCAAACATTTGGATGCTTGACCACATTTTTCCATTTTCCATCTGGAAAAGAATGAACACAGTCTGAGGTCTGTCTCTCAGACTTCCTAAGAAGATGACCTTGGATGCCTTGAGAAAGGCAGCAAGTCAAACCAACACAGATGGCAATGACTGTCCTTACAATCAGCTACCTGGAAGGCATCCATGTTAGGTGGTCCAGGGCATTGGCAAGGAAACTGATGCTGGAGAAATAAAGATGGAATTGTGAATTTATCACATGCCCAGTAAATGCTGGGTACTTTTACAGATATTATCATAACCTAGGATATCACTGGTCCTCCCTTTATACTTAAGGAAAATGAAGTTCCCTGTCATCAAATAACTCACTCAAAGTCACACGGCAGTCTTGGGAAGCCTAGAAACATGGTGTCTGCCACACAGATGCCATCTTTCAAGTATCTAGACACACATACATGCAGATCAGGTTTGAAGAGTTGTGAAAAGAAACCAGTCTGTCGTGTCTGTGTATGCCCGGCTTACATCTCAGCTTTGCTCTGCTCTGGCCATGTAACAGTCCTCTAGACAAGCCAGTGATGCCAGACACAATCTCCCCCCACCCCCGCCCCAACAGCAACCAAGATCTGAGTGCTGACAGAAGAACACCAAAGTCCCCTTTCCCCCCAAACACCAAGCTTTATCCTTCACACCAGGATAGGCACAGCTGCTGTTTAGACTTGGAGATCTGGTTTACAGCAAAGGCCCCAAGAGCAAAAACTTGCATATTCAAAGGAAAAACTGATCAACTTGAACTAATTCCCTTTCCCATTGCCGCTGGCATCGCTGGGAAAGTGGAAAGGGGATCAAAGTGGTGGGGTTTGGGAGGACAGAATTAATGTTCATGCCCGGCCAGACAAGCTCCCTGCATTCCTTCAGCCCAGGGGTTGACTAAGAAGCACAAGAATCCAGACCAAATGAAGTCCCAGGTCCACACCTTGAATCAAACAAAGTAGAAAAAAAAACAAAAAACCTGGCCTCTTTAGTTTGGTTTCACTTTCAACATGAGCATTTGTTCACTTTACTTTCAACCTAATGCAGCAAATCTTTACTACTGTCTTTCCTCACAGAAACCTCCTCCCAATGTTGGCGAGAGAATTTTTAGGTACCGGCTTCCTTTTCATAGACAGCATCTGGCCTGAGCTGTCACAACTCACCTGGCTGACCTCAGTGGAGTTTCCTAAACCTAGCTGGCCTCTGCCTGCTTAGTGGTCAGAGGGGCCCTGACAAAAATGGCTGCCACCTTCCTCAGGAACTTTACAAGCACCCAGGCAGCCAACAGAGCCCCTGACACACAGGCAGCTCCGCGCTTCTTCATCTCTGCGGATTGGTCGAAGGGTTGGGTTTGCCCAACGACTAAAACTGACGCTGCACACATTCTTGCCTAGAGTCAGGCAGACCACTAACAACTGTGAGATAGCAGGAATGTCGATTTACCTATCCAAACTCCAGTTTCTGGAACTGTGAATTGGAAAAAAGATACCAAACTCATAGCAACACAGAGTGCATTAAACTAAAAAACTAACATTGTGTTAGGTTTTGTTTTTTTTTTACTTGAGTAGATGAGACCAGGGGTGACACTGAAGAGTGATGGTAGTGATTTAATCACAGGGATGGCTGCCATTTTTGAGAGCAAACTCTGTGCCTGGCACTATGCCAGATGCCTCCCATCCATCTTCTCCTTCAGTCTTCACAATTTAGTGTTTTATTTTCTTTCTTTCTTTCTTTCTTTCTTTCTTTCTTTCTTTCTTTCTTTCTTTCTTTCTTTCTTTCTTCTTTCTTTCTTTCTTTCTTTCTTCTTTCTTTCCTTCTTTCTTTCTTTCTTTCTTTTTTTCTTCCTTCCTTTCTTTTTAGGGGGAGGAGGGGCAGAGGGAGAGAGAGAATTTTATGCAGGCTCCACACCCTGCACAAGGCCAACGCAGAGCTCAATCTCACAACCCTGAGATCATGACCTGAGCTGAAATCAAGAGTTGGATGCTCAATCAACTAAGCCACCAGGCACCCCCATAACCCAGCATTTTAAAGCAATGTCCAAAAGGTGGCTTGATCTGTTATTGGAAGAAGATAAGGATGTACTCAGATTGGTCCACCCCAAAAGAAACTTATCAACAGAGGTCATTAGAATGGATGGTGTGTGAAGATTGGGACCCAATCCTCCAGGGATTACAACCTGTTCTTGGGGCCACAGACTTCTTTTGGAATCAGGGACCTTTAAGTGAACAATCTGATTTCTTAGATTGGAAGGAACTACTGTGACTCCCAGATGGCACTTTGGTTAGACTGAGACCAACTTCTTTAAGGTATTTAGCACTAAGCCCCTACCTTGTGCTTGGCAGTGTATCAGACATTAGAGGGCTTTAGGCAAGTAGAATCCCTGACCTTGAGGACTCTGAATCCATCCATCTGTCCAACAATCATTTTATTCACTCAAACATATTTATTGAGTTCCTATTATATGTTGAGTCTCAAAGGACTGCTGCCTTCCTGGAGCTTACATTTTAGTTGAATTACCCTCAAGATATAGTTACAGAACAAAGGGAAGATAGCTTAGGATCAATAGATCCTAATTAATTAATCTTTCTGTAAGGCAGTCCAGTAATGGGTATTAAAAGCAATAACATTTTATATTCCCATTGGCTCAGCAGATCTTCTTCAAGAAATGTATCCTAAGGAAATCATCATATATGTAAATCACCATATAAGTGCATGAAGATTAACTTATAAGGTTATTCATTGCTATATTGCTTAGAATAATAAAAAAGAAAAAAAAAGGAAATAATTCAAATGGCCAATGAGAGATGAGTTAAATAAATTATGGTACATACCCATAATGGAGTATTATGTGATCATTAAGGATTATGTTCTATACATACCATTAAGTAAAAGAGGTTATAAAATAATATGTAGGATAAGACCTTACTTTGATTTTTTAATAATATGGAATTATATAGATGGATATAAATATCCCAAATAAAACTGGCTCATCTTTAGGCTTTAAAACTGCTGTCATTATCAAGGAAGAATTGAAGAGGAATGCATTTCTTTACTAAAGTTTTCCGGTGGTGTATGGTGACAAATATTTCTTTAAAAAAATTATTTTACCATCCTTTCCTCAAAATTTTATTCTACATTACAGCCACCTCACACCCATACTTCTCTTTTTGATCTTGTTCATCACCCCAAACTCCCAGCCTTTGAGCCTTTCTTCCTCACTCACCACTCTGTCTTTTCCTTACTAACCCTCTCCTCCTCCCCTCCCCTCCCCTTCTCTCTCTCTCTCTCTTTCCTTCCAAATTCCTCCCCATCTCTTACCTTTTCCCCCTTAGGGTATCTCCATGCCCCTTTATGTATAGATCAGCTTGGCCTCTTTCAGCTTGCCCAAATTTCTTTCCCCCCCACCCCAACCTCCCCACTGAGAATAATAAAGGCTTCCCTTCTCAGGAAAGGAGGGGAGAAATGCAAGTACTTGTAATTTAAAAATTTAATGTCTTTTATCATATTATTTATATATTATATTATGTGTGATACTATACTATTATATTATTTATTTTACCATACTATAATACTATAATATATTAATATTGGACATAACTGAATGTTAAGATTTGGGATGATTTTATTTTATTTGCCTATTCAGACTTAGATTTTCAAAAGTAAACATGTATTTTTCCAAATAAGGGGGGGGAAGGCTTTTCTTAAATGATAAAATACATTGGACACTGTAGCATTTAGAAGTGTGACAATTTTCCTTGAAGAAATTACAAAGTCCTCTGTGCATGTTGTTAAAATTTCATGCACAGAAGTAGTGAGTGGCTTCAGGGTAAGTCCAAGACTGCTCCGATGTCCCCAGGATGTCTCCAGGAGTGCCGTCTCTTCCTTAGTGAAACACTGAAGCCCTATGTCTCTTTCCAGCTCAAAACTCCCACCCTTCTCTTCCTGAGATTTGCCCACCAGCCCCGGAAATGGGCTTCTTAGTGCAGCAGCCACAGCATGAAAGAGAGGTTGTCTGTATCCAAGTGTGCGGCCCAGTGCCTGCAGTGAACACACTGACCTTACCCACTCAGGCTTTGACTTTCACTTGGTAACCGTGCACACACGTACACACACACACTTGCTCATTGACACACAAGACTGCCACCACAACGCACTGACCCTGGCTATGCTATGACTGTCTCTTTACCATGCTGTTACCTTCCCCAAACAACCTGACCGTGAACACGAAGAGGGCCCGCTCATCTCACTACCAGACTCCTCCCAGCTCCACACCTGTATCTGGTGACACAAGGACACAGGTCCTCCCCCATCTCCTCCCATTCCTTTGGGATGTGCCCAGAATAAATATCCCCCTGTCCTGCTCCAGCCCCTTGTCACGGTCCCTGGCAGTCACCGTCCATGCCCTCCGTGGACACACCCATGTACACCTCACCTCCCGGAGCTCCTCAAGCCCAGTGCCCCAGGCACCAGGGCAGAACAGGATTCCATGCTCTGCAGTGCTGGGCTGCACCTCATTGCCTGGACTCTGAAGCATTGCCATTGCACCTACCACCTCTGAAAGGTCCTCGTGCTAACAGGCTCTTCTGCCCTTTGCCTCTGGCTCTCCCACTGGGGCCCCAAACAGTCCTGGAGGCTGGATAGGGAACCAGCTCCCTGCCATTGCCTTCCTACCCTCATCTCTCTGTCTCTCCTTTTCTTCTGCCCAAACCCTTCCATTTCCTTCACGCACACAAACTGTGTTTGTGAACTCACGCAAACACTTGGGCTGGGAAGTAGCCCGACCTCCCTGCAGAAGAAGGTGGCCCAGCTCCGACCCAGCCAAGACCCCTGTTACACCATCATTAACCAGTGCCGCTGGTGGCCTGCAGAGGTGTTCTCTGCAGACTAGAAGCTTCTAGCCATGAGTGGACCTGAGAGCAGAGATCCACCAATGGATCCACCAGTGGACCTGAGAGCAGAGATCTGTGTGGCAAAGGTGACCAGATATGGGTGAACCTTTGTCACTCCCTCCAACGGGATGCAGCAGACGTGATGCTGTGTGACTTCTTAGTCCAGCCATAAAGAGTGGCACGGCTTCCAAGAAGCTCTCTCCCCCTGGCATATGCACCTTCGGAGCTCTGAGCCACCTTGTAAGAAGTCTGGCTACCTGAGTCTGGCACTGAAGAGATCTTGTGGAAAGACAGCAGAGGACGGAGAGAGATGCCTGAGGACCACCCATTACCCTTCACTGTCAGCTTCCAGCCAGGATGTGTGGAGATCCCAGCCCTAGGCCTTGGAGGTGCTCTGGCTACTGTCGTGGGAACAGAGATGCGCTGACCCTGTCAAGTGCTGCCCAAACTGCAGATTTGTGAGCAAAATAAATATCGTCATTGTCTTAAGCCATTAGGTTTAAGGTGGTTTGTTTCACAGACATGGTGACCAGCACGCTCTGAAAAATCCGGGTTCTTGGGATGCCTGGGTGGCTCAGTCGGTTAAGCGTCTGCCTTCAGCTCAGGTCATGATCCCAGGGTCCTGGGATCAAGTCCCGCATCGGGCTCCCTGCACCGCAGGGAGCCTGCTTCTCCCTCTGCCTCTGCCTCTCTCTCTCTCTATCTCTCGTGAATAAAAAAAAAAAAAAAAATCCGGGTTCTGAAATTCCAAGGGCCCTGGGAACTAGGGTCACTTTCTCTTCTTGCTAGAGGATGAAAGGCAAATTCTCAACTCCAGTGAGGCTGGTCCACTGGCACATGAGGGGAGAGTAGAGAGAAAGCACACATAACACGGCAGTAAGACTTCGTTCCTGGCCTCACAATGTGTCTGTTTTGACATTTTCAAGACCCACAGCCATTTGTCCACGTGGAAGCCATGAGCAGCGGTCTCTTTGGGAAAGTGGGACTTGGCACGCTGGGCTTTGGGTCACAAGGTGTGGACAGGATCTTCCATCTGGACTGTCTTCCTGGGTGACGCTCATGACAGCAGAGCCTGGAAGTCATTTCCTTCATATGGGAGCCCCAGAAGCTGGCCCTGAGATGAGGACCTGAAAGCCAATGATTTATTTGGAAGATTATCCCAGAAAACACAAAGATCCACAAGGATGGGAAGGCAGCAAATAACACTTGTGTTATCGAGTCAAATAACACTGTGGACAGACAGGGTTCAGTCCTACTGGGGCCCTCTGGGAGATCATGGTCTAACAGACTTCAGAGTTGCCACATCCTGGGGATGAGGAGGCTGGGGTACTTTCCAAATCCCACCTGGCCTGTCCCACGCAAGCTTTGAGCACACATCTGGGGTGGGAGGTGCCCCCACCAGGAAGCCATCAACCCACATGAGAAAGGTGAGTATAGGTGGCGGGATATGGACAGGCACCACAGTGTCTGCCCAAGCCACTGTGAGACTGGACAAGGCTCCAGGGCATCGACAATAGCAGATCTGGTGGGAGCCATCATCTAACTGCTCCAAGATAGTTAGCTCAATGGGAAGTATGCAGCAAGCACAAAGGTCCTCAGGTAGGGACTTGGGAAGCAGATTGGAGAGGAGGTCAGAAAGGGGGTGGTAGGCCAGAGCATGCAGGACCACAGTCAGGAATTTGGATTTTACTATAGTTAGAAAGAAAGGCCATGAATGGTTCGGAGCAGAATGGTATAATCTGACTTATGTTTTTAAGATAATCAGTCTGCTTGCTGAGGAAAGGTGGTAATACACAGCTGAGCAGTTAGGAGATTACCACAATACTTCAGGAAAGAGGTGAGAATGGCCCAGACCAGAATGATGGCTGTAGGAGCCATAAACATCGGCAGACTCTGGTATGTTTCAGAAGTCCAGCCTCCAGCATTTGCTGATGGATTGCGTGTAGAGTATGAGCAAAAGGGAAGAGTCACGAGTGACTGGAAGATGTTCTGCCCGAGCTCCTGGAAGGGTGGATTTGCCATTGACTGAGATGGGAAAGACACGGAGGGTCTGAGGTGGATGGGAAGGGTTAGCAACTTATCTCAGATGTGTCAAATGTGAGATGCCAAGTCGGCAGTTGGATAGACAGACCTGGAATTCAGGGCTATGGTCTGGTTGCACATATAAAATTGAGGTAGAAATGGGAAATAACCCCATTAAGCTGGCAGGTGCTTCTGCCTCTGTTGTTTTTGAAGTTGACGATGAATCTTACTGGCAGCCCTGTCAAATTCTTTTCTTGGTCTTCAGACAACAAAGTAGACTTCCTTTAGTAGGGAAGCATTTCCAATTTCTGCTCAGTTCCCAAATTCTTGGGCATAGGGCTGAGCCTTCACACATACCACTGTTTCTCCTTGATTCACCCCTATTGGTCTCTTGTCCCCAGCCTTGCCCCTTAAGAGCTGCCCCTACATCAAAAGGATTGAGATCTTGCCATCTGCAACAACGTGGATGGAACTGGAGGGTATTATGTTGAGCTAAATAAGTCAAACAGAGAAAGACATGTATCGTATGACCTCACTGATATGAGGAATTCTTAATCGCAGGAAACAAACTGAGGGTTGCTGGAGTGGGGGATGGGGTGGGAGGAATGGGGTGACTGGGTGATAGACACTGGGAGGGTATGTGCTCTGGTAAGTGCTGTGAATTGTGCAAGACTGTTGAATCTCTTGCAGATCTCTGTACCTCTGAAACAAATAATGCAATATATGTTAAGAAAAAAAAAAAAGAAGAAGAAGAAGGTAGCAGGAGGGGAAGAATGAAGGGGGGAAAATCGGAGGGGTAGACGAACCATGAGAGACGATGGACTCTGAAAAACAAACAGGGTTCTAGAGGGGTGGGGGGGTGGGAGGATGGGTTAGCCTGGTGATGGGTATTAAAAGAGGGCACGTTCTGCATGGAGCACTGGGTGTTATGCACAAACAGTGAATCATGGAACACAATATCTAAAACTAATGATGTAATGCATGGGGATTAACATAAGAATTAAAAAAATTTTTATTGTGATAAAATATATAACATAAAATTTGCCATTTTAACTATTAAAAAAAAAAAAAGAGCTGCCCCTAAAATGGCTGACACCTCTGAGAGGCACCTATAAAAGGCCACTTTATCCTCACCAATGCCTCTGCAGAATCAGTGTCTCACTGGCCTTAAAAGCCAAGAACACTCGAGAAGGTGGGTTGAGCAAATGCTCTCCTGGTGCAATAATGGCCGATTGGGTTATATTCTGGGATGCTCTGGCAGGGGCGGACCAGCCTCCCCTCTTGCCAGACCCCCAGGAAAGAGATGGGGTTAGGGTGGAACACCTATTATCCCACAAATGAAGCACAGCGCTTCTCCTCTGAACAAGTGTCATTTGGGTCCAGGCCCAGTTAGTGATGCCACCCGCCCCACCTGGCCCAGACTAGGGGAGACCTCTGCAGGCCCATCTCTTGGCATCATAAAGCAACACGCTTTTCCCAGTGGGCCATCTGGACATGCTTTGAGGCATATCGGAAAAAGACTTGGATCTGCAACTCCTCTGATACTTGGAACTGCTGGATTTTCATGTTTTATGTGAAATTTCTCATCCAATAAGTCCTGCATTTCTTAATGGGAACATGGTGCGTCTGCCTTGAACATTTGGCCGTTGAAAAAGTGCCATATCTCCAGCCGGTAAACTGTGATCTAAAACAGCCTGGGCTGCTCCCTCCTGCTTCCAGAGAGATGCAAACCCAAGCGGTTGGATGAGCAGTAACAGAGAGACAGATATGCGCTGCAGGAGATTCACCCCAAACACTCTGCAGGAATTCCAACACCACTGCATTTCTGAGAAGACTGGGTCCTGCCACGTTGTTCTCCTGCTCCCCTGTATTCTAAACAGACTCATCAAAAGCCCACTTGGGGGGGTTCTCTTTCCCTCTTGAACAATTTGAACCCCAGCTTCCTGGGATTTCTGTTTATATAATGCTTAAATCCTTTTCTCTTTTTCTAAAAGCATTTTTGGGCCCATGCATATTGTTTACTTCAGGGGCAGTCAAGCTGGAATTTGGTTTGGTAAGGAAAAATCTGGTTTGCTCACCCCTTTAGGATAAGAGGAGACAGGGTGGTGTGGTGGGACTTCAATGGGCTGGGAAGCGGGAAGGTGGGGTCTCAAATTGGCTCTGGGACTGTGGCAGAATTTCTAACATTCCTGAAGCTCAATTTCCTCACCTATAAGATCTGGGGGAGCAAATTCAAATGCTCCCCAGGTAAGTAAGGGGCCCCGTGATACACTGAGTTGCATGCCCCATGCTGGCCACACACACACTCCTCTCCCCTTCCAGTTCTCTCATAGATATGGTCCTTATAGTCCTAACAGTCTTCATTCTAAAGACCAGGTGGTACAGCATTATTCACAGTAGCCAAGACAAGGAAACAACCTCAGTGTCTGTCAGCGATAAATGGGTAAAGACAGGGTACATATATACAACAAAATACTATTCAACCTGAGAAAAGAAGGAATCCTGCCATTACAACAACAGGGATAGACTTTGAGGACATTATGCTAAGTTAACAAAGAAACATAAATACTGCATGGTATCACTTATATGTGGAACCTAAAAAATAAAGTGAAATGCATAAAACAGAGAGTATAAAAGTGGTTGCCTCTGCTGGAAGGATGAAGGGGTAGGGAGAGGTTAGTTAACGGGTACAAACTTTCAGCTATGAGATGAGGCTGTAATGTATAACAGGGTGACTATAATTGATAACTTTGTATCATATAATTATAATTAGCTGAGAGTTGAACTAAAATGTTCTCACTATTGGGACACCTGGGTGGCTCAGTCAGTTAAACGTCTGCCTTTGGCTCAGGCCATGATCCCAGGGTCCTGGGATCGAACCCCACATCATGCTCCCTGCTCGGCGGGGAGCCTGCTTCTCCCTCTGCCTGCCGCTCCCCTCCCTTGGGCTCTCTCTCTCTCTGACAAATAAATAAATAAAATATTTTTTAATTAAAAAATATTCTCACCATAATAACAATAATAATAATAATAAATAATAACAAATACTGAGAGGAAGAACACCTAAAGCAAAGGCCTCCAAACACCTACTCACTTCCAGGTCTCACAGTCCCTCCCACCCTCCTGGCTCCTCCTCAGATGAGGCCTGACTCAGAGACAATGGGAGGTTTCATCCATCTCTGAGAATCTTCAAGAGAAAACTCTTACAGGGCAAATGATTTGGGGGGAAGAAGGGCATACGTAGGAGGACTCTATCTCTTTAACACGCTTCAGTCCACAGAGCAAGCACAGAGCACTGGGAGAGATGCTTGAAGCCAGGCTGGCACTGTTCCTGAGGCCAGACCCTGAGCAACAAAGAGGAATAATCAAAATTAAAAATGAGAGCGAGGGAGTTCCATTCATTGAAGAAATATTCATGAAGTGCCTGCTGAGAGCAAGGGTCTGAGGGTCCAGAAGTGGACAAACAGACAAGAGTCCCTGGTGCTTATGTTCTCCTGGGAGAGAGGGGCAGAAACCCATAAACAGAGAAAGCACATGGTGGGAAGTGCCAGAATGAGAAATAAAGTGGAGACCGGTCAGGGAAGGTCTCAGCGGAAGGGTAAGCTTGAGTCCAAGAAGGGAGGGAGAGAGGGAGGCCTCCTGTGTGCCAGCTGCCCTGCATAAGTACCCATGGTAGGACAGCTGGGATGCAAGTAATGGTCTCTGTGGAGTGATGAGGGGCTTCTCCTTCCAGGGCCACCTGTCTTTCCAACAGTTTGGGAAATCATCATGATAAAACAGGGCCACCGGCTTACAACCATGTGCCACTTGGACCTAAATGGTTTGGCCTGGTCAGTATGTTAAGAAAAGTGAATTTGAATTTCTTCCATTTGAGGACTGTGCAGCTTGCCCAGACTGAGGGTCTCCCGTTGCCCCACACCTGCGACATCAAGCATTTCTTACTTGCCTCGCCTCTGCACACATCCCATCAATGCAACCCATCATTGTGTTCAGTGGTCTCCAACTGACTTCTTGTGTGAGAATGGCCCAGGGCACCAGTGAAAACTAGGGATTCCTGGGGCCACCCTCCAAATTCAGTATGTCTGTGGTAGATGTTTTCAGTAATGCCCTCCATTTGTTCACACCTCTCGTACCCATGACCTTGAGTGGTCCCATTCCACAAAGACTCTGGGCTTGTCCATGTGACCAGCTTTACCAACAGGCCATGAGCAAACGTGACACAAGCAGAGACTTGAGAGGAGCTTGTGCTTCAGGGCTCACCCTCTGGCAGCTCCTGGATTCTGTGGCTCCATGTGAACAAGCCTGAGCTGGCTTGCAGGAAGCTGAAAGACTTGAAGTCCAGTTGCCTTGGTTGCCCCAGCAGATGTAAGGGAGGTCTTCCTAGATAAGCCAGGCCTCAGTCAACCTTCCAGTGGACCACAGTGCCTAAGGGAAACCCACCAAGATCAGATGAGCAAGCACAGACCAAAAGAACCCCCTATGGAATCATGAGTTACATAAGTGGCTGATGTTTTAAGCCATTATGCTTCGAAGCAGTTTGTTACACAGCAAAAGCTAACTGATGTAAGACCCAAGATTCTATATTTCTGTAAGCCCTACAGGTATATCTTGTGGTGCAGTCTGGTCTAGAAACCCATGACATGTTTACCTTCATCACCACTGCCTCGTGCTGCCCATTGGGTGGGCACCACTGTAGCCTTGATGAGGGCATAAGGCACTGTGAGGGAGGTCCCTGGTGAAGACCCCACACTGATACCCACTTGCTCTCAGTTCCCAGAGAGAATGAGGCCTGGCCTGGAAATGTTGGTCTGGCCCAGGGAATGACAGAGAGGTTTGGCATTTTTCAGGTTAATGCCAGAGTCAGATGACACTGGGGAAAAGTCAGGATAAATAACCTCAAAATAGTTCCAGGTCAGATGTGGACAACTAGAAGGTACAGAAACCGGCCACTCAGGTTTTCTGTTTCTTGGAAACCAGAGGCTGAGGGAGGACGAATCTGACAGGACAGAGATATAACATCCCGGGGCCATGAAGGTGAAGGTTGGGAGCCAAGTGAGGACATGGGCTCTCCCAGGCCAACAGCAGAGATGAGTATATGGGAAGAAGAGGGAAGGACAGGCAGCCAGAGAGTGACTATGACCCTGTTCCTTCCTTCCACAGACCCAACCAGCAAAATATCACTCTCGTTTTTTAAAATTGGAAAATGATATGCATCCAAAACTCTAGGGAAGAAAGATGTCTTTCCAGCAACAGTTAAAATCACTTTCTCAGACAATGCCCTAAACATTGGAATAAGTATGTAGGACTTGTGGACCCAGGCAATCAGGCAGAGAAGGCCTCCTGAGAATGCTGTCGGGCTGACCCCACCTCAGGATGTTGGACAACTACAGATGTTGGAGGGCAGGGCTGCCTCAGTCTCCCTCAGCCACAGAATCCTTGCCAAAAATTAGCCTTTTCTCCTAGACTAAACATTCCATGACAATTCTATAAGGCATCCACTTATCCACACACACAAAATATTCATCTGGGAAAATACAACCTAGAAAATAGGTCACATGAGCAAAATGGTTTTAGAAAATGCTTTTCTGTCAGCAGGAGGGGCAGTGTGAATGAATGGGTCTTAGAATCCTAGGGGGGCTCTAGACCTAGCTGGGGAAACTTGGAGCAGGAGTTTCTCCTCACTGTCAAATGAAGATTGGGCTCCACGAGGTCTTGAGTCTGGGGAACCTCTGCTCTCCAAAGTGCACAGATCCTGTTATCAGCTCACCCAGCATGACAGCCCAGGGTCTGGGACAAGCTGCCCATTCACAGGAAGAAGTAAACTGAAGGTCAGTGTCCCATATGGACCTCATGTCAAAGAATAAAGGTTGGGGACAAAGTGCATCCTCAGACTTTCAAGTCTTCCTCATCTGTACAATGTGGATGCTTCTGGTACCTACCTCCAAAGGTACTGGTGACTACAAGAGAGAAAGTATGTAAGGGTTGGAGCAGTGTCTGGCAGAGAGAAAGCCCTCTATGGATGTTAGCTACTGCTGCTCATAGGGGGCTCAGGTGAGGCAGGCATCCACCTGGGAATACTGGTCACTGATGGTGCCCTCAGGGCTCTTGGGCAATCAGTCAGTCTCCTCTCCTCTCTGACCCTCCCAAGCTGCATTTTAGTTCTGTTCAACCAAAAGTTCTTCAGGCTCTTCTATGCAGCAGGCCTGGGAGACTGGAATGCAGAAGAATCAAGATAGGGTGTCTCTGCTGAGGAGACTCAGTCTAGTGGGAACGCCTACAGGTTCCACCACACCCAATTCAACAGGGCCAAAAGGAGTGTCAGCAGCCAGCTCAAGTAGGCACACTACTCACAGATGCTCAAAATTGGCCCTTGTGTCTGATGGTCCAGGGACAAGTGTACCAGCATGTCCTAGCACTCAGGCCTTTGCCCAAAAATGGTAAAGAGTAGCTTGGATGTCAACTGTCACAGTGAATCTGAATGTAGTCTTACTGGGAGGACAGAAAATGGCCATGCCAAATTCTACTTAGGATTTGGGTTTTATGAAAAACTGATTTAATCTGAGTCTTTTTTTATTGTTATCTATTCCATTAATCTTGCCTTCCTAGTCATCTTGGGGAACATGGGGTAGGTATTTCCCCCATGCTTATATCCCATTCTTACCCTATCTTTAGAAAGATGAAGTCAAATGCTTTGATGCTCCCTAATGTCTGTGTTTTCCAGAGTTCTGCCCATTTGTATGGTTCTGCCTTCTATTGCTCCTCCAAACACCTCACAGCATTTTGTCCTTGAGAACACGGGGACCCTACCCAATGCATAAATCACATTCCTTGTAAGAGTGTCATAGGGTGTGTGGAAGATTGTACCTTTGTGTTCCTACAACTACAAACAGCCATGAAACAGAAGCATCATTTTTATGTGTCCAGTCACCAGAGAAAGGGGTACACCACCAGCTAAGAGGGCACAGAAACATGAGGTACCTTGGAGGTAGAAAATGGAGCCACTGCCAGGACTGTTGCTTCTAAAAACCAAGGGCAACCATTTCCCCTGGGGTTTTCCTCAACAAGAAGTATGAATGTGACAACAACCTAACTTCTTACAGTGTGTGTGTGTGTGTGTGCGTGCGCGCAAAACTGTGTGTATGTGTATGATTAACACATGGATTAATTTATCTATTAATTAATAAATTCATACTAGAACCAGAAAATTGTCTAGAACTGTAAGAGTCTGTAGGGATCAACAAACTATAGTGCATGAACCAAATCCTAGCAAGTCATTGCTTTTTCACAGTTTATGAGCTAACAATGGTTTTTACTTTTTCTACTGGCTACATTTTAAATGGCTATATAAATACCCACATCATAATCTCAGTTTTACCCATTGGCTGGCAAAACCTGAAATATTTACTCTCTGGCCCTTTAAGAAAACTTTTGCCAACACCTGTTTTAGAACAGTGACTCTCAATAGAGTCAGAATAATGGAAGGGGAAAATGTGAACATCAGGATCCTTGGGTGGGATTTGGGATGCACTGTGCAGTTAGAAAAAAGGAAGATCATGCTACATGTTCCTAACAATAACCAAAAAATGGAAAATTATAAACTAAGTTGTGGTATATTAGTATAATGGAAATCTGCACAACAGTAAGAGAAATTACCTAGACCTAGATATATATCATTATGAGGAGGTCTCAAAAAATAATGTTGATTGCAAAAGCAAATTGCAGAATGATCTGTATCTGCTGAAACTGAATGCATAAATTGACAAACAAAATTCAAAACAATACTGTGGGCTGTTGTTAGGTATATATATGTATATGAAAAGATGTCAAAAAATAGACTGGAAGAGGGGCTCCTAGATGGTTCAGTCAGTTAAGCATCTGCCTTTGACTCAGGTCATGATCTCAGGATCCTGGGATCAAACCATTCACTGGGCTCCCTGATCAGCAGGGGGGACTCTTCTCCTTCTTCCTCTGCCCCTGCTCATGTGCTCTCTCTCGCTCACTCTGTCTCTCAAATAAATAAATAAAATCTTTTTTAAAAAATTGACTGGAAGAATATCCACCAAACTTTTGTACTATTGCCTCCAAGAAGAAAGGGAGCAAATGCAAGGACAGAGGTCAGAAGTGAGATTGAGATGAAATGGTTGTAGCCAAGGGAACTTCAAATGTATCAATAGTATGTATTTCTTAAACACACACACACACACACAATTGCACACACAAAATGAAGTAAAAACAATAAAAAGCAAATACAAATTCTGAGTAGTTGGAAGCCAGGTACCTATCTTATTAGTCTTACCTCCAAATTAACAGAGCATATTCTAAAATTACTATTGTTTTTATTTGCTCTTTCTTACTACAATTAATTTATTTTGAAGTTCTAAGTAACTAAAGAACAATGTGAGGTTGTTAGTCTAATCAAAAGGAGCATGGACATTTTAAAATTTGAGAAACAGTAGTCTGAAGCAGCAGTTTTCAATTATTAAATCAACTGTATTAAAGTATAATTTACATACAACACATTTCACTCATTTTTTTTTTTAAATAAGGAAGGTCTACACCCAAAGTGGAGCTTGAACTCATGACCCTGAGATCATACTTTATCAAATGAACCAGCCAGGCACCCCACACATTTCATTCATTTAATAAAAACAGTCCAATGAGTCTTGCTAAATACATACAACAGGCCCACATAACAACCATCACAATCAAGATGCAACACTTCCATCTCCCAAAAAGTTCTCACCGCCTTCCCCCCAAACCCTGGCCCCCAGGCAACCACTGATCTGCCCAAGAAATAAGCTATGTGAAGTCTGAGATGGCCCAAATGAAATGGTGGAGGACAGGGGTGCTAACCCCGCTTGAAATCCACAGAAGCTCAGCAGTGGTTTCCTCCTTCCCAAACCTAAGCACTACTTTTAACACAGAGCATTTCTTATAACCCCACATGATAGCAGTTGCCTTTTTATTACCTCTTGAATGAGAAAATATGTATGTGCCTATAAATCCCAAAACTCCAGGAATCACTGGCCCACCATGGTCTGGAGGGTATCCATTCTAAGGAAACTTGGTCCAACCTCTAATATTAAAAACAAGAGAAACTGAGGAGATCTGCTTGAACTCACCCTTGAGTGAAGGGACATCTGGTCAACACTCTCATGGAGTTATCAGTTCTGACAACATACCTGATCTCCTCCTACTCTGCCACACTACCCTTAGATAGAAAAATAGATGTGCCCACCATCCCCCCCAAGCAAGTGATGCTGGGCCAGGGCCAGGATGGTATCCCAGAATGTTGGTACAGGACTGGGGTGGGGCCTTGCTATCCCAAAGACTGATGTTTAAAGTTGAGGGAGAAACCCGGAAAGTGGTTTTTCTACAAATCAATAAGTTGTCCATCAAGAGGGATATGTCAAAAAAAACAAGTCATGGTGCAAAGTCAACAAACCGAACCTGGCCCAGTTTCCTGCATATAGTAGACATTCAAGTAATAGCTGCCCCACTTCCACAAAGGATGTAGAAAGTCATAAGAGAACACTTCTTCTTACTCTAACAATGAGGAAAAGCCAGAAAATCTACAAAAACATAACTTTTTTGAGCCCATCAGAGAGTTAAGGTCACAAGTCAAGCAAGTGAACTAAATTCCAAAGGATGAAAACCCCTCTGAGGAGTCAGGGATCACACAAACTGTTTCACCTTTGTCAGCTCACCACAGCCTGACAAAGGAGGTCACCACAAAAGTAGGTAAGAAGAAATCAGCTAAAATTTTAGTGAATTCTAAAAAGTCAAGTGTGGGCCACAATATCAGTTTAGAATTACTGGAAGTCCCAGGCACAAAGAGAGCTCCTAAGTTGCTCACAAATTCTTTGTTATGGGCCTTCACCAGAAGCACATGGAAAGACTGGTGCAAGAGAGGATACTGGAATGAGTGCCCCAAGGTGGTGCAGGTAGGCAGGTGGTGATCTGCTGCCACTGCAGTATAAGCACAACACCTACACACTTCCCAGACCCTCCTTCAGATGAAGCAACAGCCTTAACCTGCTGGAGTATGGGAAAGAAATGCTCTTGAGCCCAGAATACTACACCAATACAAAGCAGAGATTTGCTACTACCGAAAGGGGGCAGAAAACTCTCTCCCAACCAAGATCCAACCACAGATAAACCCTGCAAAGTTTGGTTTCCATGACAGTGGAAGGTATGCTGAAGAATCCCTATCTCTGAGACTCAGGTACACTGCCTAAGCCTGAGGCTAGACCAGCAAAGTGAGACACTCCCCATCCCCAGTCCCCATCAAGAGCACCAAGTAACAAGCAACAAAGTCTATTATTCAGGAGTGTCAAGATCTTGGAGAAATTGACCACACAGTTACTACTGAAAGCTGAGTGTGAAACAGGAACACTGAGACAACCCCCTAAGCACTCCAATCCCCACATAAGCACAGGATAACAGCATCTCACCAATAGAGGAATCTGAAGTCTGTGGTGTACTGAAGGAAATGATAGCAGAAACAAAATCAAAAACTCAGCTCAATTCCTAAGTAGACTGACTGAAACACCCATGCTGATGGTCTGAAAAAAGAGGCACATCCTTTTCTGGGTATAAATACTGTTTACTTCAGTCTCTAACTGTTTTTCTACAATCATATCTGGCATGCAATAAAAAATTCTGAGATACACAAAAGAAAAAACAAACAAATGTAGAAAGATAAAACAACCAACAGAACCAGACTCACATGACTCAGATGTTAGAACTGTCAGACACAGACTTTAAAACAACTGATCACTATGTTAAGAAATCTAATGGAAACATTGAATACAAATCTGATGAATTTAATAGGAACATGAACTAATAGGGAATTTCAGCAGTGAGTCAGAGTCAAGGGGAAATGCTGGAAATATAAAATGCAATTTCAGAGATTAATTCTTCCTCTGGCCTTATCAGCAGGCTGCACACAGCTGAGCAAGAAATTAATGAACTTAAAGATAGGTCAATAAAAATTATACATACTCAAGCCCAAAAAGAAAAAAAGAGTGAAAAATAGAACAAACTTTCAGAAGCTGTGGGACAATATTAAGCAGTCTAACATACATATAATTGAAGTCCCAAGAGGAGAAAAAAAAGAGAGAATGGAACAGAAGAAATGCTTTTATTTTTATTCTTTTTTTATATAATATTTATTTTCTCTCTGGATGCCAGTTTTTATCTTTGGATTTCAGCAGTTTGAGTATGATGTGCACGTGTGTGTGTGTATGTTTTATTTTTCTCCTGATTTGGTTCACAGAGCCTCTTGCTTATGGTCTCTCATTAATTTTAGACAATTTTTGGTCATTATCTCTTCAAATATTTCAAATATTTGGATTTCCTTAAAGAAATGGAGTGAAGAAGGAAGGGAAAAATGAAGGGGGGGAATCAAAGGGAAGAATGAACCATGAGAGACTATGGACTCTGAGAAACAAACAGGGTTTTAGAGAGGAGGGGGAGGGGGGATTGGTTAGCCTGGTGATGGGTATTAAGAAAGTCACATACTGCATGGAGCACTGGGTGTTATATGAAAACAATGGATCATGGATCACCACATCAAAAACTGATGATGTATTGTATGGTGACTAACATAACATAATAAAATTTTTAAAAAAATGAAATGAAGTGGAAAATGGTAAAACTGAAGATAAATATGAAGCACATGTTTTTAATAGAATATTTTTGGTCTCAGATGAGAAAATACCTCAAGTTGGTAAAAGAAAGCCAGGAGTAGACAACAGTGGTGGGTCTTCTAACTAGCAACAATTCTATTTTAAACATTCCTGAATTAGTCAAGGCTAATGAGTAAGTCCTACAGGCCCATTACTCCTTATGGTTCAAGACATCATCAGAAGTCATCCCTACTGAAAGTAGAAGATGACCTACATCACATCTGCTCAGCTCACCTCTGATTTTAGCCTGCTTGGTGGGCAGTTCCCTGTGAGTGCAGACTCACCTCTCACTGACAAGCACATCCTCAAGCACATCCCACCTGTATTTCCACTTTCTTCTCCCAGATCCTTCTAAAACACTGTAGGACCTTTCTAGGCCCAGCATAAGAGCAGTCAAGATGGCGGGGCATCAACATTCTAGGGGCTACCCACAGCCAATGTGGGAAGAAGGCACTAGTGGACAAGTGCCCCAACCTCTTGTCATTTCAGGGGGACATTCTCTATACTTCTTAGAGGTCTTTGTAAAACAGAGTATTTGTTTGATGCTCACAGTAATATATCGTCATTTTGATTCTTTCTCTTCCCTTGTTTCATCCTCCTTGGTTCCACCCTTCTGCCTCCTAAGATCACCTCCCAGAAAACTACCTGCACCCAAGCCCCAGTCTCAGATTCTACTCTTGGGAGGAAACTCAAACCAAGACAGATTCCATTACTGAAGGCTCAAGACCTCCGTATTGTCTGGCTTCATCAGTCCAGAAAGATTCACTCCTATTACCCCAAGTCACCACCAGCAAACAGCCACACACACCAGGAAGAACCCTTCAACCTGGCCATTCTTAAGAGATGAACCAACCACTAATTTGAGGGAGAGGGAAGTGGCAGGGTGAGTGCTGCCCTTACAGGGACCAGTTATTGCTTTTCCATTTTTTCCACTGACATTTACACCCAGAGGGGCCAAGGACATGTGCTTGAACAGCCAACTGTCCTAAAGTTATCTAATTCCCAGGCCTCCATCAGACACACATAAATATACATACTCAGTGTGGTGCCTGAAAAGGGAAATTGAATCATGACAAATTTATGGCAGGTTTCGGAGTTGGATTATTCTCAACCTATCTTTCCATACTTCTAAGAGTTGAGAGTTAGGGCCATGTACAACAGAACCTAATAACCCCAATGACTAAAAGCAGACAAGGAGCATGACAAGCCCATCCTTGGAGCAGTTCCCCAAGCAGCATGACCAGCCAAGACTTCCTCCCCTCCCTGTCCACTCTAATCTCTGTGGTGAGTCACCTCTCTTCACCCTAGCCCAGCCACCAATCCATCAAAGGAGGAAAGATAGCCCTCTCCCTTTTACGTGCAAAACATTTTCTTCAAAGCACTGAATTCAGGGCCATTCAGAGACTCATGAACGGATTCCCAAGGAAACAGTCATTAGGACAGCTTGGAACTTTTAAGTTCATCCAACCTAGGTATAAAAGTCATTGAGAACCTCCTGTGTGCAAATAGGATACCAGGGGGACAGAAAGATGGGGAAACCCCACTTCCTATCCTCAAGGAGATTTCAGTCTAATGGGGCAAATGACAACTAACAGCACAGGAAGTGTATGGTCTTAGGCTGTTTCAAAAAGGCCTTCAGTCAGTACCTCCTTTTAATGTTCATGATACACCAGATGATAGAAGTGTGACAAGTGCTATAGGTTGGACCTGTGGACCCAGACTTCAAGTGGAAAACTGAGTTAACAATGTCAAAAATCTAGAAATAGCAAAATTAAACCCACTAGGTCAATAAATAGTATTTAGTAAGACTTTATTGGGCAGATAAGAACAGTTTGTGAACTAGAGTTTTCAAATTTAAAAGTGATATGAAGCTCAGGAGCATGGCATTACAGGATGGTTTATAAAGTGAAAATGAGGAAGTTGTTTATCTTTACAATGATTGGTTATTATAATGCGGTTTCCAGATAGCAGAGGATTGGCTAAAAGTAATTATCTGGAAAACTGTAGGGCGGTTCCTCAAGAAGTTAAAAATAGAGCTACCCTATGACCCAGCAATTGCACTATTAGGAATTTACCCCAAAGATACAAATATAGTGATCCAAAGGGGCACCTGTACCCCCATGTCTATAACAGCATTGTCCACAATAACCAAACTATGGAAAGAGCCCAGTTGTCCTTCGACAGTTGAATGGTTAAATAAGATGTGGCATACACACACACACACACAGTGGAATATATTCAGCTATCAAAAAGAATGAAATCATGCGGGGCGCCTGGGTGGCTCAGTTGTTAAGCATCTGCCTTCAGCTCGGGTCATGATCCCAGGGTCCTGGGATCAAGCCCCGCATTGGGCTCCCTGTTCCACGGGAAGCCTGCTTCTCCCTCTCCCACTCCCCCTGCTTGTGTTCCCTCTCTTGCTGTGTCTCTCTCCATCAAATAAATAAATACAATCTTGAAAAAAAATCTTACCATTTGCAACAACGTGGGTGGAACTAGAGGGTACTAAGTGAAATAAGTCAATGAGAGAAAGACAATTATCATATGATTTCACTCATATATGGAATTTAAGAAACAAAACAGAGAATCATAGGAGAAGGGAGGGAAAAATAAAATAAGATGAAATTAGAGAGGGAGACAAACCATAAGAGACTTGACTATAGGAAACAAACTGAGGGTTATTGAATGGGAGGTAGGTGGGAGGATGGGGTAACTGCGTGATGGGCTTTAAGGAGGGCACGTGATGTAATGAGCACTGGGTGTTACATGCAACTGATGAATCACTGAACTCTACCTCTGAAACTAATAATATACTATATGTTAATTAATTGAATTTAAATAAAATTGTTTAAAAAATTAAAAAATTAAATTAAAAGTTCTCTCATTAGTTTTAGGAAGATGACTTAAGTTTCTTTTATGATTATCAGAGACATTTACAAAAAATAACCTAAGTTTTGCTTATGTTGATGAAATAAGCTAGATTTAGTTTTGCTTATATGGGTGAAATGGTTTTGTCTGTTCAAGGAATTCTCACACCTGGTCTCTATTTTGTAGTTAATTTTAACAAAATACTAAGAGAAATCTAGACCAATGAGAACTTTAACAAAGGTTCAAAGTGTGTTTTTCCATGTGAAGAGAGTCTCCTCAAGTTCTTCCCAGGCTCCTGAGAAGCCCCAATCTAAGAAAGCACTTCTGTCTATAAGGTCAGGCCAAGCCTGCATCTCGGTCTTCTGCTGTGGGTACACAGACTGGCCTATAAATGCATAGGGGACAACTTACTCAACATACATTTGTTTGCTAAGGCTATGGGACCCATACCAAATCCTGATCATGACATTACCTTTAAAAGTCATGGAACTCTTGGGACACTTGGGTGGCCCAGTAGGTTGTGTCTGCCTTCGGCTCAGGTCATGATCCCGGGGTCCTGAGATCGAGTCCCACATCGGGCTCCTTGCTCAGCAGGGAACCTGCTTCTCCCTCTGCCTGCTGTTCCCCCTGCTTGTGCGTGCTTTCTCTCACTCTCTCTGACATAATAAATAAATAAAATCTTAAAAAATAAATAAATAAAAATAAAAGTCATGGAACTCTTTAAAAAAAAAGAACAGCAGAATCCAAACCTCAGAGAGATGCTCTGATTAAAAATAGGGTGAAATCTACACTTCCCCTTCTCAACCCTGAGGATAGCCCCCAAGTCACCCCAAAATGTTTAGCCACATTCACCTGGGATTTTCTAGTCTTAAAAGATTTTCCAGTTCCAAGATCTCAGCACATTCCCAGGCTGTGATGAATTGAAGAGGGTTGCACATTCCTCAACATTCTTCCCATGGAGAGGTTGGGTCTCTGCCCCACCCCTTAAATCTGGGCTGGCCTTAGTGACTTGACTATCCAAAAGAATGTGGCAAAAATGATGTTCTGTGAATTCTGAGCCCTGGTCATAAGAAGTCTTGCGGCTTCTGCCTGACACACTAGGAACTCTCACTCTTGGGATGCTCTTACTTAGAAGTCAGCCACCATACTGTGAGAAGCCCACACCACATGGACAGTCCACACAATGCTCCAGTGACAGCCCCAGCTGACAGCTGGCATTAGCTGCTAGCCATGTGTGGATGAGGCATGTTGGACGTCCAGCCTAGTTAAGTCCCCAGATAACTCCATCCCCAGCCATCATCTGACTGCAACTACAGAGGAGATCCCAAGCAAAATCTGCCCAGATAAACCTAGCCAACCCACAAAAGCATGAGAAATAATAATAAATTATTGTTTTAAGCTACTGTGTTTTGGTGTCAGTTTTACCCAGTATATGGATACTAGGAATATATGCACAGGAAAGTTGGTGAGAACCAAGTACCCTGACCATAGTGAGGGGCTAGTTCCCCTAATCTAGCTGCCCCATCCTTCATGGCTCTTCATATCTCCTAGGGACTTGAGGAATTCTGAGGGGACCCCAGCTGTACATCAAAGTCAGGAGTACCTGGGGAGACTCTCAAATCCAAGAGCCTCATTATACAAAGAACCTGAAGCTCAGTGAGATAGGAGGAGAAGTTGGTGACAGAGCCAGGGCAACAAACTGGCTCTCTTGTCCCGTGATCCAACTATGTCACTATGCTCTCTCCCCATGTATTCTGGAACAGAACAGGCAGAATATCTAACAGATTCTGCCAAGCATAACTTCTTTCCTGGCAGAATTACTCTCAGAACCACAGGAATGTTGCTTGCATGAGACCTCTGAATTAATCTGCTCTCCACAAGCTCATCACATTGCCTAGAAGGGCAGACTGTCAAATGATGTCCCTTAAAATTTACTCATTACACCTGTTTTGAGCATCTACTTTTTGCCAAGAAATGAGTTAGGTTTAGATATAAAGGACACAAGCATGAATAAAATAAAGTCACTTCCCTAAAGCTATCAGCATAGGTCAGGTCACAGACACAACCTGCTACAATGCCATGAAATGAGTTTTCTAACAGTAATACCATGAAGTACCATGCAGTCATAAATGTGACACTTCTAAGTGGTGGCATTTAAGCTGGCTTTGAAGAATAAGTAGGAATTGACAAAGCAGGTATGGCATAAAAGTCCAGGCAGAAGGAAAGACAAAACAAAAGTATGAAGGAGTCAAAGTCCAAACCATGCTTCAAACCTTCAAGTATTCTGGATGGTAAATGAACCAGCATCATGGTAGGGTGAGATGGAATAAGAAGCTGAGGCTGGGCAAGGCAGGGCTTCCATGCCAGGATAAACATTTAGAACTTTATCCTGCAGGAAAAACCAATAACAAGATAGATCTATGTTTCACAATGGAGTCTTGGCAGTAGAGAAACTAGATAAAAATTGCGTATTAGATTTTGCTGAGTAACAAAAACTCCAAAATCATAGTGGCATACAGCAATAAGCATTTACTTCTCACTCTTGTACCTGTGTTTTGGCTAAGTATAGGTGACCTTAGCTGGGATTGGCTAGGCTTAGCTCCAGACTGTGAGTGGGGTCCAGGTCTACTTCATGTATCTCTCATCCTCCTTGGACCAGAAGCTACCCAAAGCATTTTCTTCTCACAGTGCCAGCAGAAGTGCAAAAAAGGCAAGCCCAAATTCACAAGCACATTCCAAGCCTCTGCTCAAATCACTCTTGTGAACATCCCAGTGGTCAAAGCAAGTCACATGACCAAGCCTTACCTCAAAGTCCATCCACCATGAAGCCATGGCAAATGGATGGGTGAACGATTCTATTATAGAGTGAAGAATTGGGACCAGTGATGTAATCACCCACAAGCCAGGAGAAGCAGAAAGAAGAGAGACTCAATGGGAAGATCATCACAAAGATCCAGGCAGGAGGTGATTAACATCAGAACAGAGCCTTTGGCAAGAAGAAGGATAACAGGATGGAGAGTCTCCAGGTGTAGAAGAAAGCAGGAAGAAACACCAAGGTGACTTCCAGCTAAGAAACCAGGTAGTAGGTGATCAGCTGGGTAAGGTCAAGAACCCAAACAAAACTCAGACTTGGGATGGGGTTAATAAGGCATTCTAGATGGAACTTGTTTCTCATCATTGAGGTCAGGCAATGTTCAGTAGTCAGATGAAAATTAATTTGGAGGCTCAAGGGAGAGAACTGGGTTATTGGAAGCAATGTGGGAGTTAAATCTAGATCTACCTTTTACAATATGGTAATCACTAGCCACATGTAACTACTTAAATTAATTAAAATTCAATAAAATTCAAAATTCAGTTCCCTAGTTGCATTAGCTACATTTCCAGGGATAGCCAAATGTGACTACTGGCTGCCACGTTAAGCAGTATGGATATAGGACATTTATATCATCACAGAAAGTTCTATTGGACACTGCTGCATAGTGACTGAAGCCACGAGTAGTTAAGATGGAGGAATAAGAGACTGGGTGGCTTATAGGAAGAGTGGTGAGATGAGTCAAAAGATAAAATGGTTTGGGTAATGAGAACATCTACAGAAGGTTGCCACAACTCTGGGGAGCCAAGCTCCTCTCCCTTGCTAGAAGATTCCTCCTTCAAGCACCCAGTAAAACAGAGTTCTAGCCACTAAAGACCATGTTAAATTCACACCCAATACCAAATTTAGCTAACAACTGAACTAAGTCTGATACTGCACGCTCACTCACTTGACATTAGATGAATACCTAGTTTGTACTGGGAGCTCATACTACAGAGAGAAATAGAGCAGGGATTCTGCCCTCAGAAAGCTTTCAATCTAACTAAAAATATGAGATTACCAAGAAAATATGAGTGCTACCATAGTTAGCTAACTATGAGACCTTGGCTGGGGTCCTAGCCTCTTGGATAAATCCCCTAAATTTACTAAGCCACAGTTTTCTCACCTGGGTAAAACAAGAATGTTGGTCTCCATCTATTAGGGAAAGTGCACCACTGTGGTTCAGTAAACAAACTTCAGAGATACAGGTTGAGATTTAAACCCTGATCTCACCATTTACTGGCTCTATGGTCTTCAGCAATTTTCTTGTTTCCTGTACTCAATTTCTCCACTTGTAAAATGAGCGTTGTACAGGATATAGATGAAATGATGCACCTAAAAACCTCTGGGTCCATGTACTGAGTAATACATATTACCTTCATTGTTAAGCTCAGCCCTTTTTGTTTGTCATGCAGATTTCCATGTTGGGGAACACTGCTGGCTAACCTGGGAAAGCCCTTCTTGGAACCAAAAGTATGCAGGTGCCTGTTTGCACTGGCCAGGTACAGCTACTTAAATTCCACATCCCATCTATCCCTTAAACAAACCAAAAGAAATCAACTGAGAATTGTATTCTCCTTGGGAACCACTTCCCCTTCTGACTCACCACAGACTGTCCCCTCTCAGGTGCAGCCCATCCACATTAAGCGAAGCCTCTCTCCTTTCTCTCTCTCTCTCACAACACTTCATCTATCCTGGAGCTTCTGGCAAGTTCACAACTCACACCTAATAGTTGGGAGCAGCCCAGCCTCCTAGGATCTGATCCCTGAGGAGCCACACCTAACTTAGTCCACTTAACCTGAGAAAGTTTATGATCTCCCAGTTCTGAGCTATAAACAAGACCATAAGGACTACTCCCAAACACACCATTTGTGGGTACACATCTCTGCCTTCCCCATGTGTCATCCAGGTGACAGGCAAACACTGTGGACCTACTCTATTTCTGGAGATATTCAAGGGGATGCACCAGGCCTAGAAAAAAATCTGTATCTACTAGAGTTGAACCACCTGGGAAAGTGGAAGACAAGCAAATCCAGAATTGACACTTCCTGAAAATTTAAGATCCTAAAAATTCCTCTCATAACTCCTTATATACTTAAAGCTTAACCCCCACTCTTCATTCCAACATCTTCCCATCTGGAGAATTTGAAGATGTTTGTATTGATTCCTACATTTACACCTTCTAATCCCACACTCAACATCAGGGTTTGACATGCCCACCAAATGTTGTGGGACAACACAGCATAATAGTTTATATCCTTGCTACTCAAAGTGTGGTCCCTGGATCTGCATCATCTAGAGCTGGTTAGAAATGCAGCATCTCAGGCCTCTCACTCAAGAACTTCTGAATTAGGGGCACTTGGGTGGCTCAGTCTATTAAGTGTCTGTGTCTGACTCCCGATCCCAGCGTTGTGGCCCCAGCGTGGAGCCAACTTAAAAAAAGAAAAGAAAAGAAAAGAACTTCTGAATTAGAATTTGCATTTAAGCTCCTATTTGATTTGTGTGCCCATCAGCATTGATTTGGGTATAGGCATTGACTTCAGTCTGTCTGGGTTCAAAACCTGACTCTGCTACTTGCTAGTTGTGTGAACCTGAGAAAGTTACTGATTTCTGTTTTTTCATCTGCAAAATGGGATAATAATAGCATCTATTGCTTATCTTTATTATGAGGATTCAATTAGTTCATGCATGCAAAGTATTCAGCAAACCACTATAGTTCCTGGTAAATTTTAATGACTGTTGTTTTTGTAATAATTTTATTGACCTGTCCAAACTCTTCAGAAATATGAGAATACCCTAACTCTTACTCTGTCTGTGGCACCCCTTCTCTGATCTGGATAGCTGAGGAACTTGACTATAACAGTTCCAGCAGCAAGGGAGCAATAGAACTGGCCAGAAAGCCAGGTCTGAGACAGAAAAGCCAACTTTCCAACCAACCAACAAGTATTGTTAAGCACTCCTTCAGACCCTGGTGGTTGTCAACTGCAATGGGCAGAATTTTAAGATGGACCCCAAGTTTCCCACTCATGTTATACACACCTTGTATAATCCCCTTTCCTTTAGTATGAATATGATGGGACAATCACTCTTTTTATTAGGTTAGATCATGTAAGACTCCATCATAGTAGACTGAAGAGAGATTAGAAGTCATAGACTTGCTCCTGCTTCCCTGGAAGAAAGCAAGCATCCATGTTGCAAACTACCTATGGCAGCTACATGGCAAAGAGCTGAAAGTGGCTCCTGATTGCTAAGAGTGGTCCCCGGCTGATAGGAACTCTAGTCCTACAACATAAGGAAATTAATTCTGCCAACAACTGATGAGCTTGAAAAAGGACTCCAACCAAGTCTTAGATGAGACTGTAGCCCCAGCCAACAAGACCCTGGCAAGGGCTTAATTTCAGCCTGGCAAGACCCTGAGAAGAGCTAAACTATACCTGGACTCCTGACCCACAGACACTGTAATATAATAACTTATAGCAACTTTAAGACTTACTATAAGCTGCCACATTTGTGGTAATATGTTTACATAGCAATGAAAAACCATTACAGACCCCAATCCCAGAGGTTGGTTGTATACAGTGGGTATAAGAGATGTGGTATAAAATCACCGAGGACATAGGTTCCTTAGCTCTTTCTGTTCCACCTTCCTTATCACATGACTTCCATCTTTATACATGACTTATCTTCATGGTCCAAGATGATGGCTTAATCTCCAGCCATCTTATCTACACTCCAGAGATAGGAAAAAGGAAGGAGAAAAAGGCCAAAAAGGCATTCCCTGGCCATCTTTCCTCTACTTTAAGGAACAATTCTAGAAGTCTTACCTCACAGCTTCTCCTTATTTCTTAATAGCCAGAACTTACATGGTTACAGCTAGCTGGAATGAGGCTGGGAAATGTGGTAGGGCACAATTGCTGCTCTTAGAATCAAACACCCATTCATGCTGAAAAAAGAAATTCTCAGTAAACTAGGAATAGATGGAATGTTCCTCATCTTGATAAAGAATACCTGCAAAACACCCACAGCTAATATCATACTTAATGGTGAGAAATTCAAAACTTTCCACTAAGATCAGGGACAAGGCAAAAGTATTCCCTCTCACCATTTATTTTCAATATCATACTAGAGGTTCTAGCTAATGATATAGGTAAAGAAAAGGAAATAAATGGTATGCAGATTGGGAGGGAAGAAATAGTATGTCTTTGTTACAGATGACATGATTATTTTTGTAGAAAATCTTAAAGAATCAACAGAAAAACTCCTGGAACTAATTAGCAATTAGAGCAAGATTGGAGAATATGATGATACAAAGTTAATATGTAAGAGTCCATTGTTTCCTATATATCAATAATGAACAAGTGGAATTTAAAATTTAAAACACAATACTATTTCTTTAGCACCCACCCTAATTAAATACTTAGGTATAAATCTAAGGAAATATGTACAAGATCTACATGAAAAAAACTACAAAGCTCTGATGAAATAAATCAGACAAAAATGAATGCTATGGCAAAATATTCCATGTTCATAGACAGGAAAACTCAAAATGGTCAGGTCAGTTCTTCTCAGCTTGAGCTATAAATTCAGTGCAATCCCAATAAAAATCTCAGTAAGTTATTTTGTGGATATTGACACTGATTCTGAAGTTTATATGGAGAGGCAAAAGACCCAGAATAGCCAACACAACATTGAAGGAAAAGGACTGACACTACCCAACTTTAAGAGTTACTGTAAAGCAACAGTAATCAAGACAGAATGGTGAAATAATAGACAAACAGATCAATGGAACAGAATATAGAATCCAAAGATAGATCCACATAAATATAATCAACTGATCTTTGACAAGGAGAGAAAGCAAAAGAATGGAGCAAAGATAGTCTCTTCAACAAATGGTGCTGGAAAAACTGGACATCAACATGCAAAAAAAAAAAAAAAAAAAGCATTTGGATACAGACCATATGCCCTTCACAAGAATTAACTCAAAATGGATCACAGACCTAAAGGTAAAGGGCAAAGCAATAAAACTCCTTAAAATAACATAAGACAAAACCTAAATGACCTAGGGTATGGTAATGACTTTTTAGATACAACACCAAGGGCACCATCCATGAAAGAAATCATTGATAAGCTGGAATTCATTACAAATAAAATTTCTGATTTGTGTAAGACACTGTCAGGACAATAAAAAAATAAACCACAGACTGGGAGGAAATATTTGCAAAAGACACATCTAATAAAGGACTATTATCCAAAATATATAAAGAACTCTTAAAACTCAATAATAAGAAAAAGAACAAATTGATTAAAAAATGAGCTAAAGACCTTAACAGACACCTCACCAAAGAAGATTTACAAATAAAAAATAAGCAAATGGAAAGATGTTCCACATCATATGTCATCAGGTAAATGCAAATTAAAGCAACAAGATACACCTATTAGAATGTCCAAACCCCAGAACACTGACAACAAACAATGCTGGTGAGTATGTGGAACAACAGGAACTCTCATTCATTGATGATGGAAATGAAAGATGTTCAGCCACCTAGGAAGACATCTGGGCAGTGGTTTCTTACAAAACTAAATATACTCTTACCATACAATTCATCAATCACACTTCCTGGTATTTACCCAAAGGAGTCAAAAACTTATGTTCACACAAAAACCTGCACATGGATGTTCATAGCAGATTTATTCATAATTGTCAAAACTGGAAGCAACCAAAATGCCCTTCAGTAGATGAATGGATAAATAAACCAGTACATCCAGCCAATAGAATATTATTCAGCACTGAAAGGAAATGAGCTACCAAACCATTAAAAGACATGGAGGAAACTTAAATACATATTTCAAAGTGAAAGAAGCCTATCTAAAAACATTACATACTATATAATTTCAACTATATGACATTCTGGAAAAGCAAAATTATGAACATAGTAAAAAATAAGTGGCTTTCTTTTTCAACATTCCCCTGGCGATTCAGGGTCTTTTCTGGTTCCATACAAATTTTAGGATTGTTTACTCCAGCTCTGTGAAAAATGTCAATGGTATCTTGATAGGGATTGCATTGAAAGTGTAGATTGCTCTGGGCAACATAGACATTTTAACATTTATTCTTCCAATCCATGAGCATGGAATGTTTTTCCATCCCTTTGTGTCTTCCTCCATTTATTTCATAAGTGTTCTGGGCGCCTGGGTGGCTCAGTTGGCTAAGCGACTGCCTTCAGCTCGGGTCATGATCCTGGAGTTCCGGGATCGAGTCCCGCATCGGGCTCCCTGCTCGGCAGGGAGTCTGCTTCTCCCTCTGACCCTCCTCCCTCTCATGCTCTCTGTCTCTCATTCTCTCTCTCTCAAATAAATAAATAAAATCTTTAAAAAAAAAAAAAATAAGGGCGCCTGGGTGGCTCAGTTGGTTAAGCGACTGCCTTCGGCTCAGGTCATGATCCCGGGGTCCTGGGATCGAGTCCCACATCGGGCTCCCGGCTCGGCGGGGAGCCTGCTTCTCCCTCTGACCCTCTCCTCTCTCATGCTGTTTCTCTCTCGCTCGCTCTCCAATAAATAAATAAATAAATAAATAAATCTTTAAAAAAAAATAAAAAATAAAAAATAAAAATAAAAATATTTCATAAGTGTTCTGTAGTTGTGATGAGTACTAGGTGTTATACACAACTAATGAATCATTGAACACTACATCAAAAACTAATGATATACTATATGTTGGCTAACTGAACATAATAAAAAAAATTTAGTAATGTAAAAAAAAAGTCAGTGGTTGCCAGAGATTGGAGGGTTGGGAGAGAAGAATGAATAGGCAGAACACATAGGATATTTAGGGAGTGAAAATACTCTGTATGATACCATAATGATGGATATATATCATTATACACTCATCCACACCCATAGAATATATGACATGAGAGTGAACCATGAGGCAAACTATGGGCTTTGGGTAATTATGATGTGTCAATGTAGGTTCATCAATTATAGCAAATGTACCACTCTGGTAGGGCATGTTGATAACAGAGAAAGCTATACATGTGTGGCAGGGAGGCAAGGAGTATACAGGAAATTTCTGTATCTTCCCCTCAATTTTGTTGTGAACATTAAACTGCTCTAAACAAAAAAGTGTTTAAAAAACAAGGTACTTTGACAAAGACAGGAAACATGGATATTGGGTAGGTGTGTTAGTTTTCTATTGCTATAAAAACAAATTACCACAATTTCTGCTGGCATAACATTAAAAAAAACAGTGGGTCTCCCATGTATGTCATGGGGGTTCACTCCATTAGACAAGAGACTCTTCTATAGATCTTTCCTGGATAATTCCATCTATTTTTGGCTTCTGTTGAGATGACTGAGGGGATCCATAAGTCACAAATCTAATCTTTTCGGAGAGCCCTATGTATGACTAAATCCTGTACTCTTTTTTCCCTCTGAAACACTAGCAAAAGTTTGTCCAGCTACACCTTGACTTCTCTCCAGAGTACACATTGCTGACAGTGGACCTTTTAATTTTGGTGTCTTTTACAATCTGGATAGGCTAAGAATTTCCCAAATTTCAAGTTTTTGGTACCTTTTATTTAATAAAATTCTTTTTTTTTTTCAATTTATCTCTTTCTTCTCAGCAAGAAGGAACTAGGCTTCACTTTCAATACTTTGTTTGGAAATCTCTTCAGCTAAATACCTAAATTCATCACTTACAAGTTCTGCTTTTCTGCTTCCAACACAACTGTAGAACAAAACTCAGCTAAGTTTTGTCACTATGTAACAAGGATCTCCTTTCCTCCAGTTTCCAATATGATGTTCCTCATTTCCTTCTGATCCCTCATCAGAAGCACCTTTAATGTTCATATTTTTATGTTCTGTTTATGACAATATAGGTATTCTCTAAGACAATACAGGTTTTCTCTATCATGTTTCTCACTTCCTCCTGAGGCCTCACAGTCCAAGTCTTTAACATCCGTATTTATCTGTTAAAGGCAACTTTGACTTCTTCTATCATGGTCCTCACAAATTTTCCAGCCTTTACCCATTACCCAGTTCCAAAGCCACTTCCACATTTTTAGGTTACAGCAGCACCCCATTTCAGATACTAATATCTATATTAATTTCCCATTGCTGCTGCAATTAATTAGCACAAATTTAGTGGCTTAAAACACAAATTTACTCTCTTACAGTTCTAGTGATGAGAAGTCTAAAATCAACAGGTCAGAATAGTTGCTTTCCTTCTGGAGGCTTCCGGGTAGAATCTATGCCTTGCCTTTTTCAGCTTCCTGAGGCTGCCTGTATTCCTTGGACTCTAGCCCCCTTCCTTACATCATTCTAACCTCTTGCTTCCATCACATCTCCAACTACTAACTGTCTCCCTCTTATAAGAACCTTTGTGATTATAGTGGGCTCATCAAGATAACCCAGAAAAATCTCCCCATCTCAAGATTCTTAACAACATATGCAAAATTCCTTTTACCACATAAAATCATATACTCATAGATTCCAGGGATTAGGATGTAGACATCCTTGATGGGTCATTACTCAGACAACCACAATGCGTGAATATGTGGCACTATGTATCTGCAAAAACCCATTAACCTTACAGCACAGAGATAAACTTTAATAATGTATGCAAATTTTAAAAAATTATTTAGGATATCAAGAGACCCCAAGATGGAGTGCAGAATGTGATATATCAGTCTAACTGTTACAAATGTATGAAGCAAACTCACTAAAGGGGGTGGAAGGAAAGGTGCTTATCTAAGTAGCTTTGGAATTAAAATGGGAACTAGGGCTCCTTGAAAAATGGCTGATTCTAGGACTGGGTTAGAAAATAGTACAAGACGAACCTGGAGCATCTTTGTACCATAAGGAAGTAAGGAAATGCTTTTAAAAATCCCCACAATGATAAGTGTATGTGAAAGGGACACGGGAGCCAACTGAAACAGCTTCTAATGGTCAAAGCTAAAATAATTTGAAGAAAAATAAATTACCATTGGCTTATAGCCAAAAGTATAAAATAAAGTCCATACTGATACAAATAAATGATTGCATAAATTAAAATAAAAGGAGAATAGACAAATCTCTGTGCAGAAGAATTCTGAATAATTTTTAATTCCCTCAAGGAAATGGAACTTAATTGTGCCCTCCTTGACTGAGGGCTACACACAGTGACTTCCTTCTAAAGAGGGAAAAGAGGAACTTCACAGTGGAGAGACCTGACAAACACTACCTCAGCTAGGTGATCAAGGTCCATATAAACAGTGACAGGCAATTTTGATAGTATGCACCCTTGAGGTGATGTGAGAAAAATGGCACTTTACCTCTGTGGTCTTTCTCCCAAGAACATATCACCCCAGGATAATTCTGAGGAAGAATAATCAGACATATCCCAATGAAGGGGTATCCCACAAAATACCCTATCAGCACTTCCCAAAATTGTCAAAATCATCAAAAACAAGGAAAGTCTGACAAACTACCACAGTTAAGAAAAGTCTAAGGAGACGTGAGAACTAAATGTAATATGGCATGGGATCTTGGAATAGAAAAAGGACATTAGGTTAAAAATAAGAAAATCTGTCTTGTTAATTTTAGCCATTCTAACTGTGTAAGGTGGTATCTCATTATGGTTTTGATTTTTATTTTCCTGATGACAAGTGATGTGGAGCATTTTTTCATGTATCTATTGGCCATTTGTATGTCTTCTTTGGAGAAGTGTCTGTTCATGTCCTCTGCCCATTTCTTGACTGGATTATTCATTTTTTGGGTGTTGATTTGATAAGTTCTTTATAGATCTTGGATACCAGGCCTTTATCTGTTATGTCATTTGCAAATATCTTCTCCCATTCTGTAGATTGCCTTTTAGTTTTGTTGACTGTTTCCCTTGCCGTGCAGAAACTTTTTATCTTGATGAAGTCCCAATAGTTCATTTTTGCATTTGTTTCCCTTGCCTTTAGAGATGTATCTTGCAAGAAGTTGCTGCAGTTCCTCAAGAAGTTAAAAATAGAGTTACCCTATGACTCAGCAATTGCTGGGTAATTTATAAATACTGGGTATTTACCCCAAAGATGCAGATGTAGTGAAAAGAATGGGCATCTGCACCCCAATGTTCATAGCAGCAATGTGCACAATAGCCCAACTGTGGAAGTAGCTGAGACGTCCTTCAACAAATGAATGGATAAAAGAAGATGTGGTTCATAGATACAATAGAATATTACTCAGCCATTAGAAAGGATGAATACCTACCATTTACATCAACATGGATGGAACTGGAGGGTATTATGCTAAGTGAAATAAGTCAATCAGAGAAAGACAATTATCATATGGTTTCACTCATATGTGGAATATTAGAAAGAGTGCAGAGGATCATAGGGGAAGGGAGCGAAAACTGAATGGAAAGAAATCAGAGAGGGAGACAAACCATGAGAGACTCTTGATTCTGGGAATCAAGAGGGGGGATGGGGTAACCAGGTGATGGGCATTAAGGAGGGCACATGATATGATGAGCACTGGGCATTATACCCAACTGATGAATCATTGAACACTACACCAAAAACCAATGATGTACTACTATATGTTGGCTAATTGAATTTAAATTAAAAAAAAAAAAAACTAAGAAAACCTGAGGAAACTATGGACTTCAGTTAATAATAAGGTGTATGCATTGGTTCATTATTGTAACAACTGTAGCACATTAACAGGGAACAATAGGAAATAATAGTGTTTGGAATATATGGGAACTTTGTACCTTTGTGATCTCCCTGTAAATTTAAAACCATTCTAAAAGAAAAAGGTTACTTAGAAAAACAAAAGGGAGCCATTAAATTGTTTAAATTGGGGAAAGTACCATGATAATCCTGGGGCTTTGGGAAAACAGTGTGGTTGGATTGGAAGAGGAAATGGTTAGAGTCCAAGAAATCATCTGAAATCCACTGTGGTCAGGTGGGTCAGCTGAAATGGTGATGGTCTTGACCAGTGTCCTTGTGAACAGTCAGGAGGTTATGAATCCCTGGATTTTACCCCAGTACCACCAAGTATCATTATGAAATCAATGGGACCACACCTCACTTTGGATACCAGGCTCCTTGCTTAGATGGGTTTAAATAGCTCTGAGATTCAAGCTCAAAACAAATACCAAGGCAAACAGTCAAAAGACAAGCTCCAATCACTCAGAGGTCTGTGGTTTTATGAACTTAGAAACTTAGTCTCAACAGATCCTGCAAAAGAAGAACATGAGTCTTTTTGAATAGCTAAAAGCTTCAGGCAGATAACCTGAGATTTCACCCAACTCTAAAACCCTCTTTACATGACTTTATGTGACTCTGGCTTGTACCATTGTCTTTAAATAATATTCTTTATCCATCTCATAAAACATATCCGAGGCTGTTTCTGAAAGAGACTTAAAAAATTCAGCAAAGCAAGTTTTGCTCAGATCTATTTGACTTTAGCATTCAGCTCCCCAGCAGAAATCCAGGTCAGTCAATCAGAATGCAATTTGTTGAAAGCCTGCATTTTGGACACAGGCATCGGCCAACATAGGGAGAGAGGAAAGAAATACAAGGCATGATGGTGGCGCCTTGCATTTATAGAATGGAGCAGCCAGACATTTGGCTGAGATAGGGTATTTTGAAGTAAACATATGAAATTGAGCAGTTTCCTGGTTTCTGTCAACCAAAGATTAGGAGCCAGAAGTTAAATGCAGGCATTTTTTCCCTCCACAAATGAAATGCGGTGTTCAGAAAGCTCTTTGTAAAGCATTCGCTGGATGGTTATGCCTTATGGACAGCATTCCCTACACCTAGAAAACAGAGAGATCTGATCACTGGGCATAAAGTGCTAATAATCTCCAGCTCAAGAAATCCACAAGCCCCTTCCCCAACAAAGAAACAAATACTCAAGTAAAAGAAAAGAGATCAGCAATGAAATGAATATGCTTACGTGGCAGGGGTGAGAGGGGAAGAAATGGTGGGCTGGTGGCTGTTTTTTGGGGTTTAATTTGTTTAGTTGTTTTGTTGTTCTGTTTTGATTTTGTCTTTTTAATTCCTCTTGTTTGTCTAACCAAACTATAAGCCCCTTGAGAGATGGCCCCATAGATTATATGCATCATCACCCCAACCCAAGCACAGGATCTTATCCAAGAGGTGCTTCAAAAACCTTTGTCAGTAATGACTGAGAAGGCTCAATTTGACCATTTACAGGACACAAAGACTTTGCCAACAGCTTCCCCTGCAGGACAAGTGGAGTGCCTGTCCCTTGGGCCTAGGTGAAGAAACAAGGAACAAAGGAAAGTCTTTAGACCATGGATTTCTCTTCAAGTAAGAGCCAACAGCCCCAGGCAGCCCTCTTCCTTCCCTCATCCAGGAAAGCACACTTTGCCCAAGCCCAGATGGCCTCATCCTGTTCAAGCCTCATGTGATTTGTTTATAGCTCATGGAGCCAATTATCACAGAAATACAGAGGAAGGGGCTGTAGTTGTTTCAGTTTGATGTGACACAGACTATGACAATCTTTGACCTTTCTCTTTAAAAAAAGAAAAAAAATTACCTGCATCTGTGTATCAATAGTTACAAAATAATCATATATTTCCCCAATGAAAGGGAACAAAACAGCAGGCAAAATGTAGATACCTCTCTGGTTCATCTCCTGTTTTGGTTGAAAAAGCAGCCCCAAATCTTTCCACCTACACTTCCAGTATCTGGCCTGTCAGAAGAAACTTGGCTCTGTGCTGCCTTCGATTTTACTGATGGAGCATCCACTGTTGCTAAAGATAAGGACATCCATCAGTGTACTGGAAGAAGCCTTCTGTTTGCCAAAGTCCAGGGACTGTAAGAAAGATGCCACTTATGTTTTCATGTAAATGACTGTATCAAATGCTTCCTGCCACAAATTCTAGAGCAAGGCAGCTCTTACACATCGTAGCAGGGTAGTGAGACCTCTACAAGATTCCATGATGTAACCTCCCCTACGAGCCAGGTTCTCTTTAGTGCACAAACCAGTTCTAAAAAAATTTGTGTGCATTGCCCCCAAAGCTCTGCATCAGCATGCATTCATGGCTGACTAACTCATGGCTGGGAGAGAGTGGCATGGCCCCAGCATTGGGACAGAGGTCTTACTAACATTATTTTACATACTGGAGGTTTCTGGTCTCCTCCAGTGAAATCTCTTCCTTTGGCTTCTGCTTAGATGACCGCAGGAGGCATTTTACTTTATCATCCTGAGAACTCCTCTTTACTCTTCAGTTTACATGAACCAGGACCAATGATAAAAATATTTTTGTATTGATTAATTAATTAACAATACACAAATGTGGTCACGTATAGAAAATGTAGGCATGGCTCAGAAAAACATAGGCATGGCGTCTGGAGACTTCTGTTTTCAGTAACAGCAGGCTACCTAATTTAGACAAAACCTCCCAAATAAAAACTATCTTCTTAAAGGCACCAATATTCTAACAAGAAACAGTGAGGGGTGATCCTTGTTTGCTCGTGCTGGTGCCATTAGCAGGTGTTAATGACATAAAACCCTCAACAGAGGGTCTAGTTCTCCACAGAGAAAGAAAGGTAGTGAAGGAATTCACACAATAGTCAGCTTCATTGGGCGTGCAGTCACTGCGTCACTGCTATATAGCACAAAGGAGTGATTGATGGTCACAATGGGTGAACATGAGTCATCAAGGGACGTTAAATCATGTAAAACTCTGCTTAAGAGACTCACCTGCTTTAGAAAGCCTTCCTTCCAAAGTGCTCAAAATGTTCATGACATAAAAGTTGCCTTGACATTTAAAGGCATACATGGAAAAATGCATTTACATGAAATGCCATATTTTCAGAGAATTCTGGATAAATGAGGTGTTACAGTGTTCATGGTTTTCTTAAATCAGTGAATACAAATCATATGCTGAACAATTTACAGAATGCACACCATAGTAATGACCTGAGCATCAGACTGCAAATCACTGTGAATCTCCCAGTTACAGCTCCTATTCCGTATATATCAAAGGACATTTATCAGTCGACCACAGGTTAAGCAACCTGCAGGACAGAGCCCTTTGGGAGTTACCCTCCAAGCCCACTGCTGGGAAAATGCGCACATAAACCCAGCCAGGTTGCATGGTAAAGGTGAAGTTCCCCAGACGAAAACCCAATTCAAGCAGGGTGGGGATGCTACAAATGCACACTGGTAACAGCTGGTCCCACCTGCACACAGGCACAAGGAGCTGTTGGGGTGATCTCCCTTCTTAACTCCTGCTTGGCCCTTATAAACCTAAGCTCATGGGCTTAGACTCAAGATTATACTTCATCTCCATGGAGTATCTTCTGACTGATGCTTCCTCAGACACTCATCCAGTTAAGAGGCCACCACCTTTTCAAAACACTGTGCCCATGATTCTGTAAAGAAGATGAAACTGATGGATCAACCAAAGAAGATAGAAACTGATGGATCAACCAAAGATCAAACTGATGAGTAAGAGATTAGCAGGCATCAACACAAAGAATTCTAGTCCACTTTGCTTAAAGATGATAAGGTTAATGGTCCATTTTGTTCTTATAAAGAGTTTGTCACAACCCCTTAGTCAGTCCAATCTGCTTGTCCCCTGTAATGTCTCCTGAACCTGGCTACTTCCATTCCCTGTCATGTTATCTGGTCCTTGGACTCTTTCAACTGTATCCCAATGCATTCCCCTGCTTCCACTCTTGCTTCTCAAGGCCCATTCTCCACTCAGCAGCCAGCGATCTTTTTAAAGCAGAAGTTAGGCCAATCATTTCCCTGCCTTAAGCCTCCCAAAGGCTTCCCATCACTTAGAATGAAATCCCAAACTTTTGCTGTGGCCTAAAAGACCCTACCTGATTTGGCCCTGCCTGCCTGCCTCTTGATACATCTCCTACCATTCCCTCCTCATTCATACTGTTCCAGCCATGTTGTCCTCTTTCCAGGCAGGCCTTGGACACATCAAACCTGTTCCTACCTCAAGACTTTTACAGTTGTCATCCCCTCTGTGTGGATGCTCTTCACCCAGGTAGTTCCATGGTTGGATGCATTTCACCATTTAGTTCTTCACTGAACTGTCACTTCCTCAAAGAAACCCTCAATGACCACTCTAGCCAAAAAATAGTACCTTCCCACACATCACCCTCTATAACATAATTTTCTTCTGTTTACTCTGTATCATGAGATAGTTCCGGTAATTACTTGCTTATCTGGCTTTTACTTGTTTTGTTTGTTTGCTTACTGTCTTCTTCTTGGAATATAAACACTTTGAGATCAGGGACCTTGTCTATCTTATTCAGCACTCTACATCACTAACATCCAGAACAGTGCTTGGCACATCATAGATGTTTAATAAATATTTATTGAATAAATCAACCAATTCCTTAAGACTCCAGGAGGAATGTCATTTGAGCAGTTGCATTAGCTGCCAATTTGATTTGGTTCAAGAGGATAAACTGAGCCATAATTTGGCTTAAGGTTTATTTGGGTATTTATTAATAGTTTACCAAACTGGGCCAAATCTGGAAAAAAGAAATCAAAGACAAAACTTTTTCTCATTCCCCTCTTCTTCTTTAGGCATACTTCCTCCCAAAATCTGAACTTGCTTAAACATTTAAGTACAACATTTGGTTGGCCAGACCCAAGCAGGTGGCACCAGGTTAATTACAGCTAAATGCATTTCGTGTCCTCGGCATCTGCTTAGCCAGTGGTTCTCAGAATTTAGCACCATCACTAAGTGAAAACAGCAAGTCAGAGAAAGACAAATACCATATGATTTCACTCATTATGTGGAATTTAAGAAACAAAACAAATGAACAAAGAGAAAAAGGAAAAGAGAAAAACAAAACAAAACAAAACAAAAAACCCTGACTCTTACAAATAGAGAACAAACTGCTAGTTGCCAGAAGGGAGGTGGGTGGATGGATGAAATATGTGAAGGGGATTAAGAGTACACTTAGCCATTTGTATGTCTTCTTCAGAGAAGTGTCTTTTCATATCTTCTGCCCACTTTTTGACTTGATTATTTGTTTTTTGGGTGTTGAGTTTGAGAAGATCTTTATAGATTCTGTATACCAGCCCTTTATCTGTAGTGTCAATTGCAAATATCTTCTCCCATTCTGTGGGTTGTCTCTTTATTTTGTTGACTGTTTGCTGTGCAGAAGCTTTTTATCTTGATGAAGTCCCAAAAGTTCATTTTTGCTTTTGTTTCACTAGCTTTTGGA
The DNA here is from genome assembly GCF_011800145.1 of Mirounga leonina. Lineage (NCBI taxonomy): Eukaryota > Metazoa > Chordata > Mammalia > Carnivora > Phocidae > Mirounga > Mirounga leonina. Next base: position 6,757,898 of record NW_023270374.1, read on the forward strand.
GATGTGTCTTGAAAGAAGTTGCTGTGGGCGATGTCAAAGATGTTACTGCCTATGTTCTCCTCTAGGATTTTGATTGATTCCTGTCTCACATTGAGGACTTTCATCCACTTTGAGTTTATCTTTGTGAATGGTGTTAGAGAATGGTCGAGTTTCATCATCATTAGCCATCAGAGAAATTCAAATCAAAACCACATTGAGATACCACCTTACACCAGTTAGAATGGCAAAAATGGACAGGAAAAGAAACAACAAATGTTGGAGAGGTTGTGGAGAAAGGGGAGCCCTCTTACACTGTTGGTGGGAATGCAAGTTGGTACAACCACTTTGGAAAACAGTGTGGAGGTTCCTCAAAAATTTAAAAATAGAGCTACCCTATGACCCAGCAACTACACTACTGGGTATTTACCTCAAAGACACAGATGTAGTGAAAAGAAGGGCCATATGCACCCCAATATTCATAGCAGCAATGTCTGCAATAGCCAAACTGTGGAAAGAGCTGAGATGCCCTTCAACAGATGAATGGATAAAGAAGATGTGGTCCATATATACAATGGAATATTACTCAGCCATCAGAAAGGATGAATACCCAACTTTTACATCAACATAGATGGGACTGGAGGAGATTATGCTAAGTGAAATAAGTCAAGCAGAGAAAGTCAATTATCATATGGTTTCACATATTTGTGGAACATAAGAAATAACATGGAGGACTTTAGGAGAAGGAAGGGAAAAATGGGGGGGGGAATTGGAGGGAGAGATGAACCATGAGAGACTCTGGACTCTGAGAAACAAACAGGGTTTTAGAGGGGAAGAGGGAGGGGTGATTGGTTAGGCCAGTGATGGGTATTAAGGAGGGCATGTACTGCATGGAACACTGGGTACACACAAACAATGGATCGTGGATTACCACATCAAAAATTAATGATGTATTGTATGGTGACTAACATAACATAATAAAATTAAAAAATAAAAATTAAAAAAATAAATAAATAGGGGTGCCTGGGTGGCTCAGTTGGTTAAGCGACTGCCTTCGGCTCAGGTCATGATCCTGGAGTCCCTGGATTGAGTCCCGCATCGGGCTCCCTGCTTGGCAGGGAGTCTGCTTTGCCGTCTGACCCTATCCCCTCTCGTGTGTTGTCTCTCTCTCATTCTCTCTCTCTCAAATAAATAAAATCTTTAAAAAAAAATAAAAATAAATAAATAAATAAATAAATGTGTACAAAAGTAAAAAAAAAAAAGAGTACACTGATCAGAGGGAGCAAGATGGCGGAGGTGTAGGAGAACTGGATTTCATCTGGTCCCAGGAATTCAGCTGGATAGGGATCAAACCATTCTGAATAACTACAAACTCAACAGGAGATCAAAGAAAAGAATAGCAACAACTCTCTGAACAGAAAAGCGACCACTTTCTGGAAGGTAGGACATGCAGAGAACTGAATCCGAGGTGATATTCAGGAGGATAGACAGCAGGGGAGGGGGCCTCCATTGGCCGCTTCTGGCAAGTGATAGAGCAGTGGAGCACAAAATCAGAACTTTTAGAAGTCTGCTCCGCTGAAGGACGTTGCTCCAGTGGCTAAGCGGGGGGTGAAACACTTGCTTGGACAGTGTGGTCTCAGGACCCTCGGGGTCACAGAAAGGCCAGGGGTGCCTGAGTGTGGCAGAGTTCCCAGGTATCAGAGCAGGGAAGCTGGCTGCAGAGACAGAGCCGAGGAGCGGGCTCTCAGCTCGGGGTTGCCATAAACTGTGATCCATGGCACAGTCGGGCCACTGCTCCTCCAGCAGGGACCCAACAAGTGGCAGCTCTGGTGAGACTCCCCTTCCTCCCCCAGGAGGAGCAGTGCGGGAGTGCACCACAGGGATCTGCTGGGTTTGGAGACTCCAAATGGGGTCATGTGCCGGAGACAGAAACGCTCAGTCACAGGCCAGGTGAGCATGGAGTGTGGCCAGAGACCAGGGAGATGGGAGTGATTGACTGCTTTTCTCTGGGGGCTCACTGAGGACTGGGGCCCTGAGTTCTCAGCTCCTCCTGGGCGGAGGTGGGAGGCCGCCATTTTGTTCTCATCCTCCAAAGCTGTACGGAAAGCTTACAGGAAACAAAAGCTCCCAAGAGCAAACCCAAGGGGATTACTTAGACCCAACGAGGCAAGGGTGGGGCAATTCCACCTCGAGCAAAGACATTTGGGAACCACAGCAACAGGCCCTTCCCCCAGAAGATCAGCAAGAACAGCCAGCCAAGACCAAGTTTACCAATCAAGGAGAACAGCAGAACTCCAGTGCTAGGGGAATACTGCACATAGAATTCATGGCTTTTTTTTACCACAATTCTTTAGTCTTTCAAAGTTAATTTTTTTAAAATGTCTTTTCTTTTCTTTTCTTTTCTTTTGAATTTTTCTTTTCCCCTTTTTCAACCAACATCTTATCAATCTCTTTTTTAAAAAAAAAATCTTTTTTATTTTTCATTTTTAGAGGCATATTCTATACCTTCATAGTAGTTACCCTTATTTTTGGTATATATATATATATATATATATATATATATATATATATATATA
>NW_023270374.1:6760459-6763818 GCF_011800145.1 Mirounga leonina
TATATATATATATATATATATATATATATATATATATATATATAAATTTTTCTCTCTTTAAAATTTTGAGATACAGTTTCTTCTAACAGATCAAAATATACCCCAAATCTCTAGTATATGGCTTTGTTCTAGTCTCCTGCCTGATCCCATTCTCTCCCTTTTTTTCCTTTTTTTTTTAATTCTCTTCTTTCTTTTTTCAACCAATTTCTTGTCAATTCCTTTTATAAAATCTTTTATAATTTTTTACAGTCATACGTACAGTCATATTCCATCCCTTCATCATATTAAGCCTTATTTTTGTACATATATAAGTTTTTCTTTCTTTAACATTTGGGGAGGCACTTTCCTCTAACAGGCAAAACTACACCCAAAATCTAGTGTGTGGCACCGATCTATGCACCAGGCTGATCATATTTGATCATATTCTGTTTGTTTTGTTTTGTTTTGTTTGTTTTTATCTTTTTCTTTTTTTCTTTTTTCTTTCTTTCCCTTTCTTTTCCCCTGGTTTCAGGTCTTTCCTGATTTGTTTAGTGTATATTTTCTGGGGATGTTGTTACCCTGTTACCATTTTGTTCTCTCATTAATCTATTCTCCTCTGGACAAAATGACAAGACAGAAAAAAATCACCTCAACAAAAAGAACTAGAGGCAGTACCAACTGCCTGGGACCTACTCAATACGGACATTAGTATGATGTCGGAAGAAGAGTTCAGAATGATGATTTTAGGGCGCCTGGGTGGCTCAGTTGGTTAAGCGACTGCCTTCAGCTCAGGTCATGATCCTGGGTCCCGGGATCGAGTCCCGCATCGGGCTTCCTGCTCGGCGGGGAGTCTGCTTCGTCCTCTGACCCTATCCCCTCTCATGTGTTCTCTCTCTCTCATTCTCTCTCTCTCAAATAAATAAATAAAATCTTTAAAAAAAAAAAAAGAATGATGATTTTAAAGATACTAGCTGGGCTTGAAAAAAAGCATGGAAGTTATTAGAGAAACACTTTCTGGAGAAATAAAAGAACTAAAATCTAACCAAGTTGAAATCAGAAAGGCTATTAATGAGGTGCAATCAAAAATGGAGGCTCTAACTGCTAGGATAAATGAGGCAGAAGAAAGAATCAGCAATAAGAAGACCAAATGATGGAAAATAAAGAAGCTGAGAAAAAGAGAGATAAACAACTACTGGATCATGAGGGCAGAATTCGAGAGCTAAGCGATACCATAAGATGAAACAACATTAGAATTGGGATCCCAGAAGAAGAAGAAAGAGAGAGAGGGGCAGAAGGTATATTGGAGCAAATTATAGCAGAGAACTTCCCTAATTTGGGGAAGGAAACAGGCCTCAAAATCCAGAAAGTACAGACTGCCTCTCAAAATCAATAAAAATAGGTCAACACCCCAATATCTAATAGTAAAACTTACGAGTCTCAGAGACAAAGAGAAAATCCTGAAAGCAGCTAGGGAGAAGAGATACATAACCTACAATGGTAGAAACATTAGACTGGCAACAGACCTATCCACAGAGACCTGGCAGGCCAGAAAGGACTGGCATGATATATTCAGAGCACTAAATGAGAAAAATATGCAGCCAAGAATACTATATCCAGCTAGGCTGTCATTGAAAATAGAAGGAGAGATAACAAGGTTCCAGGACAAACAAAAACTAAAGGAATTTGCAAACACATAACCAGCCCTACAAGAAATATCAAAAGGGGTCCTCTAAGCAAAGAGAGAGCCTAAAAGCAACATAGACCAGAAAGGAACACAGACAATATACAGTAACAGTCACCTTACACACAATACAATGGCACTAAATTCCTATCTTTCAATAGTTACCCTGAATGTAAATGGGTTAAATGCCCCAATCAGTGGACACAGGGTATCAGATTGGATAAAAAAACAAGACCCATTGATATGTTGTCTGCAAGAGACTCATTTTAGACCCAAAGACACCCCCAGATTGAAAGTGAGAGGGTGGAAAACCATTTACCATGCTAATGGACACCAAAAGAAAGCTGGGATGGCAATCCTTATATCAGACAAATTAGATTTTAAACCAAAGACTATAATAAGAGATGAGGAAGGACACTATATCCTACTTAAAGGGTCTATCCAACAAGAAGATCTAACAACTGTAAATATCTATGCCCCTAACATGGGAGCAGCCAATTATATAAAGCAGTTAATAACAAAAGCAAAGAAACACATTGACAACAATAAATAATAGTGGGGGACTTAACACCCCCCTCACTGAAATGGACAGATCATCTAAGCAAAAGATCAACAAGGAGATAAAGACCTTAAATGACACACTGGACCAAATAGATTTCACAGACATATTCAGAACATTCCATCCCAAAGCAACAGAATACACATTCTTCTCAAGTGCCCATGGAACATTCTCCAGAATAGATCACATCCTAGGTCGCAAATCAGGTCTCAACTGGAACCAAAAGGTTGGGATCATTCCCTGCATATTTTCAGACCACAATGCTTTGAAACTAGTCAGAAAGAACTCAAATACATAGAGGCTAAAGAGCATCCTACTAAAGAATGAATGGGTCAACCAGGAAATTAAAGAAGAATTTTTAAAAATTCATGGAAACAAATGAAAATGAAAACACAACTGTTCAAAATCTTTGGGATGCAGCAAAGGCAGTCCTAAGAGGAAAGTATATAGCAATACAAGCCTTCTCAAGTAAAAAGAAAGGTCTCAAGTACACAACCTAACCCTACACCTAAAGGAGTTGGAGAAAGAACAGCAAATAAAGCCTAACCCAACAGGAGAAGAGAAATAAAGATCAGAGCAGAAATCAATGAAATAGAAGCCAAAAGAACAGTAGAACAGATCAATGAAACTAGGAGCTGGTTCTTTGAAAGAATTAACAAGATTGATAAACCCCTGGCCAGACTTATCAAAAGAAAAGCGAAAGGATCCAAATCAACAAAATCATGAATGAAAGAGGAGAGATCACAACCAACACCAAAGAAATACAATCATAAGAACATATTATGAGCAACTCTATGCCAGCAAATTAGATAACCTGGAAGAAATGGATGCATTCCTAGAGATGTATCAACTACCAAAACTGAACCAGGAAGAAATAGAAAACCTGATAGGACCTATAACCACTAAGGAAATTGAAGCAGTCATCAAAAATCTCCCAACAAACAAAAGCCCAGGGCCAGATGGCTTCCGGGGGGAACTCTACCAAACATTTAGGAAGAATTAATACCTATCCTTTTGAAACTGTTCCAAAAAATAAAAATGGAAGGAAAACTTCCAAAATCGTTTTATGAGGCCACCATTACCTTGATCCCCAAACCAGACAAAGACCCCATCAAAAAGGAGAATTACAGACCAATATCC